>NC_133102.1:33695967-33939342 GCF_022965805.1 Primulina eburnea
TACTTGTACTTAAAATATCATTTCATGAAAATGCATAAACTTGAGCATGAACATTTTCGTAAATATTTTCATGAAATGCATAACATGAACCTGAACCTTTACCTTTTCCTTGATCATAACTTAACATGATAACATGACATAATAGCATGACGTGAATCTTTTCATGATCATAACTTTATTTTTTTCTTGATTGAATTCAGATCGTTAATTGTGACTTTCCTGACGTGACATGACATGACATGACATGACGATGGTACCATCTACTTGAAACCACAGTACTGGGCGGCGGGGACATCAGCGACACAAGATCGTCAACTGAGCCTTGGCCTAATCTTGATCATAACCTCAAATCCTGAATTCCTCATAGTCACAATTACTTCACTTTCATCAATGTTTTCAAGTTTTCATCACCTTATAAAATTATGCATGAATATATTTTCTTTTGAAACCAAGCATGCACCATGTATTTTAAATGTCAATTTTAATCATAAAATTTCATGGACATTTAAAAACAAATCATAAATAAATCATGAACATTTCATAATCATTTAAAAATGCACATAATATCATAAAAACAGCATTTAGGGCACTGCCATGACCGTTACTAATTTTAGGTGTAAAAAGACCGTTTTACCCCTAATCGTGCCATTTTACGTTTCTGACTTTTTTCTTGATTTCTTGACTCTAACATGTCCCAAATAAATATTTAAGCTTACATGAATTTTTTCGTAATTTTACTTAGCTTAAATAATAGACATTTTCAATTATCTTTTCTTGATTATTTTAACGGTGTTTTAATCCCGAAAAATACCAAAATTTAATATAAAATTCCTAAATTCAAAATTTAGTCTTTTTATATTATTTTAGCCCTTATGGATCACGACCCGACCCCCGTGAGCCGTTTTCCAACTTTTCTTCATTTTAAAACTCATTTTGACACCTAAACTTCGACCCCGAGCCATCTCTTAATTTTATCGAGTTACCCCCGAACCATATCGAGCCAAAACTTGCCCAACATCTTAAATTAGCCTACTGAACCTTTAGACCATTAAAAATCCATTCCAAAACCCAAAAACGAAGGCCCCCATACTGCCCCTTATTCTGCCGAGAGTTGCACTAGTAATAGGACTCTCCCTTTTTGCTTCCAGGACCTAGCCATCGAGCCCAGGGCCCAAACCACTAGCCCTCACACCTTCCTAAGACTCTAAAGACTTGTCCTAGCCCAGCCCCTGAGCCCTGGACCGAGCCCCTACTCCCCTACCAGTCATGCGAAGTCTGCACAATTCTGTGCCACTTCTCGGGTAGGAGTCCTTGCTTGCAAGGACTCCTCCCAGCCCTCCTAATCCGAGTCCTAGCTTGGCTAGGACTCTCCCTTAGACACAACCCGACCTAGGTCAGCCCTGAACCCAAGCCCAGGTCTGCCCTCCTTTAGAAACATGACAGCCGATCGCTAACAACCCATGACAGCAGTTTTGGGTTTCGAAAAGTGCATGGCTTCACTCCTTCGGTTTTGGTCGTGAATTAGGCATGTGTGTGTGACTTTAATGCATTGAAAAACCTCTCGTAATCTTACCTATGTCATGGCAGCCCCTTAACCAAACCATATGCAATTTATTTGGATCAAAAACCATGTTTAATTTCTTCAAGCATACTTGCAATATTACGAAAATTCAGAGAATAACGTCTTGCCTTTCATGCACCAAATAATTCAAACCATAATATGATATGATGGATGAGAAAAGGGAGATTAAAGCGTGCCTTTGCGTCGTAAACGCACGATATACCGACGGCGACGAAGAACGGGAAGAACCGAGGCTATCTACCCTTAAAATTTTTGAAAGAAAAAGCTTCCCAAAGCTTGTGCAAGTGCCGACTGCTGCTGCTGCCGAGGGAAGGGTTTGCTTCTGATAATTCTTTTAGGCGGCGTGAGAGTGAGTGCTTAGTTTAGGGTTTAGATTGTTTTTTATATGCTAGTAAATTTTATTAATTAGGCTTAAGGCTTAATAAATTTTAATTAAGCCCACTAGTGCAAGTTAGGCTTGAATAAAATTATAAAAAAAAACTTAAAAAAACGTTTTCATAAAAAGACATAGTGAATTAAATAACCGGACTGCTTAAAAGATTGAATTTTAATTAAAAATCCAACACCGATAAAAATTTAGTCCCGGCGTATAAAATCACCCCGAAATTCCTTGATTTCAAAAATACGAGAAGCCATCTCCCTCAAATCAAATAATTAAAATTAATTGTTTAATTAAAACATTTTTTCACATTAATCAGCCCCCGGTCTCCGTTCCTCGATCGTCGCATGAATAATCTTTAAAAATGCAATTTCATGCCGAATGTCCATAAAATCATAATAAGGATGTATGACACATAATTCGATAGCAATTAAAATACAAGAGAATTTAATAATTGCATGCATATGGTTCGCGTGGACTTTAAATTTTCGGGGCGTTACAATCTTCCCCCTTTAAATTGAATTTCGTCCTCGAAATTCGCTTATCCTTAATAACCCAAAGTTTAGATTTAGTACTAGTATCCCAAAAATCCACGCTTCCGCTGCGCTACTCTGATAAAACTTAAGTTCTAGAATGCCCTTATATCTCTTTGATCCCAATTAAAATTTTCTTCTAAATCCTTATTTTCAAATCATAACTTAAAAAAACCCATAATGACTTAGTTCTGCTATTAATATAACCTCGAATTTTAATTTTTCTTAAAATCCTCAATATTAAAATATGGATGACCATATTTATCGTATACTATTTTCTTATTTTATACCCAAAATGTTCATCAATTTGTCATATTTAAATCTTAAAATCTCAAATGCCTCCGCTAACGCCTATATTTTCAAGCTTAATATTGATTCATTCTTAAAAATCCTTGATTCAAATTCCTTATAATACTAAAACCATGATATCCCAATATTCTGAATATTCTTAAAAGTCTAAATCATCAAAATTCTTATCATTTAAACCATTTAATTATCGCTTATTGCTAAACTAGTTCCCAAATTCCTTAAAAATTACAAAATCAATTCTTAATTTCCTCAAATATTTTCTTAATTGGTCCTTAATTTCAAAAAAAAAAAAAATCCTACAGTTAACCCTAAATTCTCGATATTCTTAATTTTCTTCTACAGTTTCCCATTACATAACTTCGATAATTTTAAACTTAATTTCTCAAAATCAATTCCCATAACCAATTTTACTTTTCATCAACTTAAAATCCCAATTTATCTATTTTCTTATTCTCAAAGTCGTTGTAATCCTCGAATAATTATTTCTTATGTCAAATTCCCAAAAATTAATTCGACTAGTAACCATGAAGCATAAATAGTTTTCTTAGAAAATCTAAGTGTCCCAAAGCATTCATACAATTCACGATTAACTTATAGCCCAAAAAGTAGAACGTCAATACTAAAACCCAAAAATCAACATATTCCAATTCCACCACGAAGTCAACATGCATTGAATTAAAAATAATTTCTTATTCCGCAACGTAACACGTATAAAAATCATGAAGCATATAATCTTTTAGCATAACAAAGTCATGCAACTTTGCAGGATGAAAATCGTTTACCATGCAACCTTAAACACCAACGCCATTCACTTCAAAACGTGTATGCACATGTAGCTTAAACATATAGATCATGTAAACGTGTAGGTAACATCATAAGATTATAATAAGCATTTAAACTTACAACTTGAGGCTTGACGACTGATCTTTCCGGCGCTGATGGTGGCACAACCCTTTACAGGAACAAGGCTCTGATACCAACTGAAACGTCCCGTATTCTTTTGTTTAAAATGCACTAGATTTTTTTTTTTTTTAAATTTCGGTCAAACATAAAAATATTTTAATAAAATATTTTTGTGCATGATCTAGAACATTCGCTAGCTAGCATTTAAAAATCAATTGCTAACGTCATAAAATAAAATAATCGCATGAGTTACCAAACCTAGAAAGCAATAATCGTGAAACGTATTTTCCTCCCCAAAACCACTCTAAAGCATAAATAAATGGTTTTAAAAATCTTTTAACGTGAAATCATATTCCATAATCATGAGTGCGGAAAAACAGTAGAAGCGCTGGTCCTCGGGTTGTGTGCACCTTCAGTCCAGTCATCTCACGTGTCAAGCCCTCCCTCAACCTCACCTGCATCCATCACACCTAGTGAGTCTAAAGACTCAACACACCAAAACTTTGTAACGAGTAATAGATATAAAATCACATGCAACAGTGAAAATACTTGTACTTAAAATATCATTTCATGAAAATGCATAAACTTGAGCATGAACATTTTCGTAAATATTTTCATGAAATGCATAACATGAACCTGAACCTTTACCTTTTCCTTGATCATAACTTAACATGATAACATGACATAATAGCATGACGTGAATCTTTTCATGATCATAACTTTATTTTTTTCTTGATTGAATTCAGATCGTTAATTGTGACTTTCCTGACGTGACATGACATGACATGACATGACGATGGTACCATCTACTTGAAACCACAGTACTGGGCGGTGGGGACATCAGCGACACAAGATCGTCAACTGAGCCTTGGCCTAATCTTGATCATAACCTCAAATCCTGAATTCCTCATAGTCACAATTACTTCACTTTCATCAATGTTTTCAAGTTTTCATCACCTTATAAAATTATGCATGAATATATTTTCTTTTGAAACCAAGCATGCACCATGTATTTTAAATGTCAATTTTAATCATAAAATTTCATGGACATTTAAAAACAAATCATAAATAAATCATGAACATTTCATAATCATTTAAAAATGCACATAATATCATAAAAACAGCATTTAGGGCACTGCCATGACCGTTACTAATTTTAGGTGTAAAAAGACCGTTTTACCCCTAATCGTGCCATTTTACGTTTCTGACTTTTTTCTTGATTTCTTGACTCTAACATGTCCCAAATAAATATTTAAGCTTACATGAATTTTTTCGTAATTTTACTTAGCTTAAATAATAGACATTTTCAATTATCTTTTCTTGATTATTTTAACGGTGTTTTAATCCCGAAAAATACCAAACTTTAATATAAAATTCCTAAATTCAAAATTTAGTCTTTTTATATTATTTTAGCCCTTATGGATCACGACCCGACCCCCGTGAGCCGTTTTCCAACTTTTCTTCATTTTAAAACTCATTTTGACACCTAAACTTCGACCCCGAGCCATCTCTTAATTTTATCGAGTTACCCCCGAACCATATCGAGCCAAAACTTGCCCAACATCTTAAATTAGCCTACTGAACCTTTAGACCATTAAAAATCCATTCCAAAACCCAAAAACGAAGGCCCCCATACTGCCCCTTATTCTGCCGAGAGTTGCACTAGTAATAGGACTCTCCCTTTTTGCTTCCAGGACCTAGCCATCGAGCCCAGGGCCCAAACCACTAGCCATCACACCTTCCTAAGACTCTAAAGACTTGTCCTAGCCCAGCCCCTGAGCCCTGGACCGAGCCCCTACTCCCCTACCAGTCATGCGAAGTCTGCACAATTCTGTGCCACTTCTCGGGTAGGAGTCCTTGCTTGCAAGGACTCCTCCCAGCCCTCCTAATCCGAGTCCTAGCTTGGCTAGGACTCTCCCTTAGACACAACCCGACCCTAGGTCAGCCCTGAACCCAAGCCCAGGTCTGCCCTCCTTTAGAAACATGACAGCCGATCGCTAACAACCCATGACAGCAGTTTTGGGTTTCGAAAAGTGCATGGCTTCACTCCTTCGGTTTTGGTCGTGAATTAGGCATGTGTGTGTGACTTTAATGCATTGAAAAACCTCTCGTAATCTTACCTATGTCATGGCAGCCCCTTAACCAAACCATATGCAATTTATTTGGATCAAAAACCATGTTTAATTTCTTCAAGCATACTTGCAATATTACGAAAATTCAGAGAATAACGTCTTGCCTTTCATGCACCAAATAATTCAAACCATAATATGATATGATGGATGAGAAAAGGGAGATTAAAGCGTGCCTTTGCGTCGTAAACGCACGATATACCGACGGCGACGAAGAACGGGAAGAACCGAGGCTATCTACCCTTAAAATTTTTGAAAGAAAAAGCTTCCCAAAGCTTGTGCAAGTGCCGACTGCTGCTGCTGCCGAGGGAAGGGTTTGCTTCTGATAATTCTTTTAGGCGGCGTGAGAGTGAGTGCTTAGTTTAGGGTTTAGATTGTTTTTTATATGCTAGTAAATTTTATTAATTAGGCTTAAGGCTTAATAAATTTTAATTAAGCCCACTAGTGCAAGTTAGGCTTGAATAAAATTATAAAAAAAAATTAAAAAAACGTTTTCATAAAAAGACATAGTGAATTAAATAACCGGACTGCTTAAAAGATTGAATTTTAATTAAAAATCCAACACCGATAAAAATTTAGTCCCGGCGTATAAAATCACCCCGAAATTCCTTGATTTCAAAAATACGAGAAGCCATCTCCCTCAAATCAAATAATTAAAATTAATTGTTTAATTAAAACATTTTTTCACATTAATCAGCCCCCGGTCTCCGTTCCTCGATCGTCGCATGAATAATCTTTAAAAATGCAATTTCATGCCGAATGTCCATAAAATCATAATAAGGATGTATGACACATAATTCGATAGCAATTAAAATACAAGATAATTTAATAATTGCATGCATATGGTTCGCGTGGACTTTAAATTTTCGGGGCGTTACAGCAAGTGTTCCTTGTTTTGTAAAATTTTCATGCATAAACAAATATTATGATGTGTTGATGATTTGAAGGAAAGAATAGGCGTGCCTTTGCGTTCTAAACGCACGATTATCCGTTGACGACAAAGAACGGGGCTTGAAATTTGGCTTGATCTTCTTGAGGCCCTTCGATTTTTCTCTCCAAAATATGGTGTGGTGCCGTGTGTGTTGTGTTGCAAGGGGTGGGGAGTGTTTAATTTTTCTCTAACTTGAGTGGCCGAGTGATTGTGAGTTGTATGGAAGGGTTTTGTAGTTTATATAGTAAAGATAATACTAATTAAACACTAATTATTGGTTAAGCCCATTAATCAAATTAATTAGGCCCAATTAGCCCATTAGTGTTTAATTAGAATTTTAAAAATAGTTTTGTTTGATAAAGTTTGTGAATTTATTAGCCGGGTTGCCAAAACGTTAATATTTTTGTTTAAAAATCCAACACCGATAAAAATTACGTCCCGGCGTATAAAATCACCTCAAAACCCCATATTTTCAAAAATAAAAAAAAGCATCACAATCATTAAATAATCGAAAATAATTATTTAGTAAAAACATTTTTCGTCATTCAGCCCTCGGTCCCCGTTCCTCGATCGTCACTTGAATAATCCTTTAAAAATACATTTTAATGCAATCATGTAGAAAAATTTACTTTAAACATATGAAAATGCACCACATAACTAATTAATTCAATTAAAATACAAGAGAATTTAATAAATCGTATGCATGTGGTTCGCGTGGACATTTAAATTTTCGGGGCGTTACAGTATTGGCTTTCAAAATCCTCATTGGTCCGTCAGTGATGACGTACCACATATCATCGTCTTGTGCAGCTAAGTGAGCCTGAATCCTTATTTTCCAATCATCGAAGTCTTCTCTGGAGAACATAAGGATCTTGTTGAAGGAAGACATGATCAATAATTTGAGTTGAGATATTCTTAGACAAGATAAAACTGCTCTAATACCACTTGAAAGGATCGATTGGAAAGCTGATAAGTGTTTAGAGGGGGGGGGGGGGGGGGGGTGGGGGAGGGGGTTGAATAAACACTATCCGATTATATATTTTTCTTCGAAAAATGAGTTCAGTTTAGTGACAAACTGATGCTCGGTATCTTGTTAGTCAATGACAATCAGTTTAAATGAAAATAGTTGCGGAAGTAAACTGACTGAAAAATAGATTAACTGAATGAAAAACAATAACTGAAATAGTATGCACACAATATGTTTCTGGATGTTCGGAGAATAGAATGACTCCTACGTCACCCCTTCTATCACGAGGATAGGATTTCCACTAAAGGACTTTGATCAAATGCAACAGTTATACCGACCCACTTCAGTTTGGACTTATCACTGCCAACACTGAAACTCTTAGTTACAAACGGCTTTTATAGTTTTCAACTTAATGAAGCACAACTTAACGAATAAAGTAAATATTACAATCGTGCTAACAAGCTCAAGAATGTAGCCTTGAATGCTACTGATAAGCAAGTAAGTGTGAGTGTAGTGATTTCAGCAGAGTGACAGTAAGCTTGAATGATAATTCGCGTGTTGTCTGTTTTCCAGCTGGCCTCTTCACTTATTTATAGGCTTCCCTTTCAACGGTAACAATTAAATGTTATTTGAATTTTATATCCGTTCATTTGCCACGTCAATATTCTTCTGACACTCGTACACTGCAGACTCTGAAATGCGGCGTTCCACTACTAGTTGTAGTCTGTTGTACTATTTGTCGGTTGACGTGTTTCAGCTGAATGATCTGCTGTTGGGCAAAACGCTTGTTATGTTCTCAACTGAATAAATCAACTGATCAGTTTCTAATTGATCAGTCAGTTGAGTTCAGTTCAGCTAGACTCTGTTTTCTCGTGTTCAGTTATTTACATAAACAGAAGGTTCGCACTTTTGTCAAACGCCGAAACTTAGTTTTCAAAAGTGACCCCCTGGGAAGTTTCTTAGAGTGCGTGTGAGTGAGGACATAAGCACGCTGGAAAGACTCGTCTTGATACAGTGAGGACAGTCGTCGAATCTGGGGCGTTACAGTTGGTATCAGAGCCTACCTCTCTTAGTACGGTGTGGTTCGGGGACGAACCAAGCGGAAGCTGGTGGGCATGTGAGGCCTGGGGCCGAAGAGGGCGAGGGGTGATCGCCGGTGCCATGAGGTTGCAAGGACAATGAGCGGCTCCTGACAGGCTTCTAGGTGGAGGGAACATGAATGAACCGATCCCACACCGGAATGAGAGGGATTCTGAGACTGTTCAATGTAATGGACTGTTCAGTTGAAGAGGGCTTAAAAGATTTGATATGTACTACTCATATCAAGAAAGTGCATCTTCTTTTCGGTAGCTCATCACATAAGAACTCCAAAGTTAAGCGTACTTAACTTGGGGCAATTTTGGGATGGGTGATCCTCTTGTAAGTTTTCTAGGGTGCGTGTGAGTGAGGACATAAGCACGCTGGAAAGACTCGTCTTGATACAGTGAGGACAGTCGTCGAATCTGGGGCATTACCCAATCAGCCGAATAAGAATAGGATCCAATCAATTATGAATTTTCCTAGGAACAATAGGATCCAATCAATCATCTTCATGAAATTTTTGGGAAATTAATTGTACAATTCCTTAAGCTTCAACACGAATAATCTAAAAATGTTTTCGCCGCAGGGAGGATATTCACTATAGGTGTAGCTACCTATACACTGCTAGATTCATGAGCTACACACTCTTTCATATCTGAGACTTTCGTTAAGCGACTGAATATTACACCTGAGGATATGTGATTTGGTTTCAAGGTTTCTATTCTGTCCAGTGACCAAATGATCATGTCTAGTATTGTGAAGAATGTGGAGCTTTGTTTATTTAAAGAATGGTGACCAAATTTATCGTACTCCTATGCTTGAATTTGACTTCATACTCGGTATGGATTGGTCATTAGCGAATGGAGCTTCGATAGATTTGTGTATGAGATCAGTGTCTATTCCACAACCTAGTGGAAAATCCTTTGTCTTTGAGGTGGCGAGTAACGAGCAAATGCCGCACATTGTCTCTTGTCTATGTGCGAGGAAACTTATGAGGCGAGGATGTGAAGCTTTTATAGCATGTGCACTACCGCACATGCTGTAACGTGCCGTACTTTTAACTACTTTAAAATTTGCGGAAAAATAAAAAATTTTATAAATAAAGCGTAAACCTTCAAAATTCGATAAAACAAACTTTTCATCCCAAGGTAATTGCACAAAAGATCTCAAAGTAAAGTTTGCCAAAAGTATTTGTTTAAATCTCATAACCAGTAACATAAATCAGAATATTTTGAACATTCATAAACTTAAAACATGGCGGTCCTCGGATTTAGCCTCCCACTCAGTCCAAGCCATCTCACTGTTCCTCACCCCTCGTCTCCTCAAATGCGTCCTCACCTGCATCGATCAAGTCTAGTGAGTCTAAAGACTCAACACGCATAAACTGGAAGTAACGAGTAATACGTAATAAAATCACATGCGACTTTAAAATAGAACATACATACTAGAACTTTAACATGCGTATAAAAGCTTGAACTAACATAGATAACATAGACGTGCCATAACGTGAAACTTTTCTTAAACGTGCTTCTATACTTGTACATACATGAACATATATAAACTTCATCATTTTGCGTAGATGCATGTTTGAAAGCAATTGACCCATATATAAATACGCCTGATCAGACTAAATTATAGTACTGGGTTGACATGGAAAAACCACTGCCACATACATGAGATCTCCTTCATGCTTTAAGGTGTGGATTGGTCCTTGGTCATGCTTTACCGCTTTCCAATCCTGATCTAAACCCGTTCATGTTTAACAGGGTGGATTGGTCCCTGGTCATGCTTTACCGCTTTCCAATCTCATACATAAATTGGTCACAAGACATTTAGCATACCTCAAAAACTTAAAATATTTTCTTTTGCACGTCGAACATACTTACTTGGCGTTGAGAGATTCGTTGGATCTCCCTTTGGGGCCACTGCTGGAAAAAAGTAACATGAGTTTAAATACTTAACTTGCATAACTTAAACGTAGGTACTCTAACTCAATACCGAAGTGAATAAACAGCTTATGACATTCTAGTTTGCTTGGGACTTGACATCTTTTAATCGTCATACTAACCATAATCTCGAACCCCGAATAATATCTAGAAGTGAAGCCTAAGATATTCCCAAAAACACAGTACACGGACCCCGTGCTTGGGTCCGTGTAAGGGACCGTGTAAGCTCGCAAATCTGACACCAGGAAGGAAACAAAGGCACGGACCTTGTGAAGAGGTCCAGATAAAGGTCCGTGTACCTACTGGAAAAACACACTGAACAAAAAACAAAGACACGGACGTCATGCCCTAGTTCGTGTGGGGGTCCGTGTACCCACTGTGAACGCAAACAAATGGCATTTATTATACTTGTGGCTTTCACTCCCTAACTCAATCATCCCAACCGTGAACTGACACCTCGAGACACATCGTAGGGCACTAAGCGTGAATTCCAACATGTGCAAATCATCAAAATGTTTCCCAAACTCAACAAGCGACACAAAACGACATAACCCGAATTTTCGACACCAATTTCATCCTACGGCTTCTATTACTTTCCGAACCATCCTCGACTTGAAACATGTAGTGACCCGTTCCAGAATCACCTACTAGTTGAGAACTAAGCATGCAACTAACTTAATAAACAATAATCAGAGATAACAGCGGAAATAGTCAACAAACTATAAATATACAACCCAATCGAAGTCTAGAATAACTCAAAATAAAAATACCCAATACAACCATATCGAATCAAAACAATACCGATAAACTAAACCAACCAGCTACTCAACGTCCTCCTCCTGCTCCTCCTGAGCTGTCCAACCTGAGGCCTGCCCCGTGGGAATGGGGTGTCCAAGAATAAACAAAACCGAGGACGTGAGCGATAAGAACGCCCAGTACAAAAGTATGAGTATACAGACCTATATGAAATGCACATGCTATGATCATGATACCGGGGTAGTCAAGAAACAGGAGTCACAAAAGGATCTCAACAATGCTCAGTCTAGAGGCGCCAAGTGGATAGTGCCGCGCGGTCCAACCTCTGGGTCACTGCATCCACTACAAGACAGACGTGGACCTAAAATGTCCCGGACCACCGAAGCCCTCCCGACCCGTCGGCCACTGTGTACTCTCGGTGTCCATGCGTCCACAAGACAGGGCTGAGCGGCCCCAAGATATAGCTTATCTCGAAAGAGATACAGCTCAACAGTAAAGGCTATCTCAAAGGAGAATACGGCTCAACATGAAATGCAACGTGCAGTAATAAACGTGACATAATAGCATGCATCATATGACATATATCAATGCACCACATAATCATGCAACACATATAAGAATGTATACTCAACCAGGATATCTCGGATAGTACTTTCGTACCTCTATCACAGCAATCCTAATCCACTGGAACAACCAGACAACAGGTCTAATCCAAGCCTATTCATCAAGTGAAAACCATCACTAAACTTATCTACCAGACTTAACTAGATAATCCTGAGATAAATACTGATAAAATTCCAAACCTTCGTCCGTCGCTAGCCCGCTGATGCCGCTAGCTCCCAACTAGAGCACAGCTCTGCTACAAGACCAGCAGCTCCCCGCTAGTGCCCAAATCTCGGAACAAGACTAGAACCTGTCAGAAACGACTGAAATGCTATGGAATTCTCTGAATTGGCGGGTCAAAATGAGGAAATCCGACCACTATTTATAGGCCATGTTCGGATCCTCCGAACACCACTTCGGAACGTCCGAACGCTACGTGTCCAATGGCTCTTGACAGCTCATGATCGGATCCTCCGATCATACACTTCGGACCGTCCGAACATGCACGTGTCCAGCTGCTCTTGACACCTCATGATCGGATCCACCGAACTCACTTCGGACCTTCCGAACTCCCACGTGTCGATCAACTCTTGACACCTAATGATCGGATCCACCGAACTCACTTCGGACCTTCCGAACTCTTCGGTGCTTCTGAACCATCTTCGGTCCTTCCGATCATGACTCGGTCAAAATTACACCTTAAACCTTCTTAATCACCATTAATCCGTTAATTACCCAATTTGGAATTCGGGCTACTACATTCTCCCCCCCTTAAAACGATTTCGTCCTCGAAATCAGGCTTAGAGAATGAACAAAACGAAATAACAACATCATTACCCTCCAAATCTAAGGGACAACCCATCACTAGACGCTTGGCTAAAACCGAATGACCCATCGGAGTAGAAATGGAAAGAATGACATCTAGAGAAACATGCGGTAACTTATGACGCTTAACAAATCGTCCTGGTCACCCCAACGACCTACACTTCCCTGACTACTCTCATCACCAAAGTGGTCAGCCATTGCTACAACATAGAATGGGGAAACTAGTAAAATGGTCAACGGAAATCCCAAAACAGAATCTATATCCCAAAATCGCATGCATGCTCTGATACCATAAATGTAGTGACCCGTTCCAGAATCACCTACTAGTTGAGAACTAAGCATGCAACTAACTTAATAAACAATAATCAGAGATAACAGCGGAAATAGTCAACAAACTATAAATATACAACCCAATCGAAGTCTAGAATAACTCAAAATAAAAATACCCAATACAACCATATCAACCAACCAGCTACTCAACGTCCTCCTCCTGCTCCTCCTGAGCTGTCCAACCTGAGGCCTGCCCCGTGGGAATGGGGTGTCCAAGAATAAACAAAACCGAGGACGTGAGCGATAAGAACGCCCAGTACAAAAGTATGAGTATACAGACCTATATGAAATGCACATGCTATGATCATGATACCGGGGTAGTCAAGAAACAGGAGTCACAAAAGGATCTCAACAATGCTCAGTCTAGAGGCGCCAAGTGGATAGTGCCGCGCGGTCCAACCTCTGGGTCACTGCATCCACTACAAGACAGACGTGGACCTAAAATGTCCCGGACCACCGAAGCCCTCCCGACCCGTCGGCCACTGTGTACTCTCGGTGTCCATGCGTCCACAAGACAGGGCTGAGCGGCCCCAAGATATAGCTTATCTCGAAAGAGATACAGCTCAACAGTAAAGGCTATCTCAAAGGAGAATACGGCTCAACATGAAATGCAACGTGCAGTAATAAACGTGACATAATAGCATGCATCATATGACATATATCAATGCACCACATAATCATGCAACACATATAAGAATGTATACTCAACCAGGATATCTCGGATAGTACTTTCGTACCTCTATCACAGCAATCCTAATCCACTGGAACAACCAGACAACAGGTCTAATCCAAGCCTATTCATCAAGTGAAAACCATCACTAAACTTATCTACCAGACTTAACTAGATAATCCTGAGATAAATACTGATAAAATTCCAAACCTTCGTCCGTCGCTAGCCCGCTGATGCCGCTAGCTCCCAACTAGAGCACAGCTCTGCTACAAGACCAGCAGCTCCCCGCTAGTGCCCAAATCTCGGAACAAGACTAGAACCTGTCAGAAACGACTGAAATGCTATGGAATTCTCTGAATTGGCGGGTCAAAATGAGGAAATCCGACCACTATTTATAGGCCATGTTCGGATCCTCCGAACACCACTTCGGAACGTCCGAACTCTACGTGTCCAATGGCTCTTGACAGCTCATGATCGGATCCTCCGATCATACACTTCGGACCGTCCGAACATGCACGTGTCCAGCTGCTCTTGACACCTCATGATCGGATCCACCGAACTCACTTCGGACCTTCCGAACTCCCACGTGTCGATCAACTCTTGACACCTAATGATCGGATCCACCGAACTCACTTCGGACCTTCCGAACTCTTCGGTGCTTCTGAACCATCTTCGGTCCTTCCGATCATGACTCGGTCAAAATTACACCTTAAACCTTCTTAATCACCATTAATCCGTTAATTACCCAATTTGGAATTCGGGCTACTACAAAACAAGACATAAAATGGTGCCTGAACACCTCCCAAATAATGACTCAATGCAGTATTATCTACCCAGCGATGCCCAACGAAGACTACAAATCATAACTTCAAGGATATATCAATAACATAATTTTCAGAAAACGCAATTTGAGCAGTCCCACGAAAAACACCATAACTCACTCAATTTTTATCCAAATATTTTGAGTTTAATATCAAATCGAATGTGTCAAAAAGTTCTACGTTTCATATGTTGAAAGTTTTCCCAAATTCTTAACTGAAAAATCACAGTTTTCAAAAAGGAAATCAAATTCGAGTTTTAGATCTAAATATTTCTTCAAAACACATCCAATAAATTTTTGCTCAAACTACTACATAACATACACATATTTCACACAAAACACGTTAAATTAATACTATGACAAGATCGACGCAGGAAAAACAGAATATACGTGCCTTTAAATCTTTATCGTTGCCGAACGACGACACCGAATTGGGGAAAGAAGCGAGGGTTGATCTGGGACAAACGTGATGCGATCTCCTTGAAATAAACTCACAAAAACTTGCAGGGAAATTTTTAGAGAGTGGGGGGGATGCTCTCTGTCTATGGAACCCTAGGTTTTGCTCTCAAAATAATAAAAAATCTGAATGGAAATATGTGTGTGTGTTGAACGGTTTCTAGTGTGTTCTTTAGTGGGTGTGTGCGTGTGTTTAATATAATCAGGAGGGGTAATTAGCGAGTTAATTGTCTAATTAAAATACTAATAACAAATAAACTCACTACATAAAATACTAATACCTCACTAAAATACTAGCATCAATAGATTTAAATAAAGTACACAAGAGGTTATCTATGCCATTGAGGCAAGGAAAGTATGTTCTTTATACCGACACTTCTAAACTTAGTTTGGGTGCAGTTCTGATGCAAAACGGCCAAGTTATATCCTATGTGTCGAGACAGTTGAAAGTTCACGAGAAAAACTACCTCACTCATGATCTTGAGCTAGCAACGGCAGTTTTTGCATTGAAAATTTGGAGACATTATTTGTATGAGGAGAAGTGAAAGGTTTTCACCGACCATAAAAGTTTGAAATACTTCTTCATCGAAAAAGAGTTAAATATGAGACAGTGAAGATGGCTTGAGTTGGTGAAAGACTACGACTGTGAGATTAGCTACCACCTAGGAAAAGCTAATGTAGTGGCAGACGCATTGAGTCGAAAGTAGCAGTTATTACTAATTTATCTCTTCAAAGGCCACTACAGTCCGAGATACAACAGTTTGAGCTTACAGTATATGCTAGGGGCCAGGCCCCTAACCTTGCCACCTTGACAGCATAGTTGAAATCGCAAGGGACAATATACTAATGAGAAATTGCAAAAGTGGAGAGTTAGAGATGAAGCCAAGGACTGGAAGTTGTTTTCTGAGGTGGATGGTATAGTTCGCTATCGAGATCGTTTATGGGTTCCTAGTGACGACTGTTTGAGGGAGCTCATTATGAAGGACGCTCATGACACGCCATATTTCATTTAACCCAGAAGCACGAAGATGTACAAAGATCTTCAGTTATTATATTGGTGGTCGGGCATGAAGCTTGATATTCTGTGTTTTGTGACTGAGTGTTTGACTTGTCAACAATTAAAAATAAAGCATCAGAGGCCAGCGAGGAAGCTTAAGCCACTTCCTATTCCTGAGTGGAAATGGGAAAATATCACTATGGACTTTGTTGTGGGATTGCTAAGGACTATTAAATGGTTTAATTCCATATGGGTGATAATGGATCATCTTATGAAATCAGAGCATTTTCTACCTATCAAGACAAAATTCTCCATGATACAATATGCTGAACTATATATTCGAGAGATAGTTTGTATGCATGGGATTCCCGTTTCTATTGTATCTGACAGATATCAGAGATTTACGTCATCCTTTTGGAAGCATGCAGCGATGGGGACCAAATTATTATTCAGTACAGCATTCCATCCTCAAACCGATGGTGAGTTAGAAAGATTTATTCAAATTTTAGAGGATCTAATTCGAGCTTGTGTGATCGATTTCCAAGGAAGTTGGGAACCGAAATTACCTATAGTGAAATTCACCTACAATAATAGCTATCAATCATCTATTGGGATGGCTCCTTTTGAGGCACTTCCTGGAAGAAAATGTAGATATCATATTCATTGGGACGAGGTTGTTGAAAGAAGAGAAATTGGTCCTGATTTGATCGAAGAGACTGCTCAGCTAGTAGTCAAAATTCGAGATAGAATGAAGACTGCACAAAGCCGACAGAAAATTATGCTGACAAGCGACGAAGAGAGTTAGAGTTGGAGTGGGAGATCACATATTTGTGAAAATAGCACATATGAAGGGTGTTACACGATCTGGCAAGAAAGGCAAACTTAGCCCAAGATTCATAGGCCCATTCGAGATTTTGGAGAGGATTGGAATACTAGCCTATAGAGTGACACTGCCACCGACGCTATCTGGAGTGCACAATGTGTTTCTGATCTAGATGATGTGAAAGTACATGTCGAACCCATCACATGTAGTTCTATAATTGATTCCAAATATGACATCTATTACTATTTATTAAATATAAGCACCTTAGAGTAACTAATTGGTGTCTTGGTCTGTTTTTTAAATTCCCTGAAATACCCCCACTCCATCTCCCCACGTTAGTTCTAACCTAATCAGATTGTATTCTTCCCCCCAACTCCCAAACGAAAGGATACAGTAAAACTCCCCTCCCCTTTCTTCATTTTCCAGACCTAGGTTAAATCCCTTTCGCAACCATAAAAATTATACTAAAATATCTGAAATGATACACACAATTGCCGTGTGAAGAACAACAAAAACACCAGGTCGTTGAATACATCGAAAATCCGATCAGTTTTTGGAAAATTTGGAACAGGTATCTTATTTGGTTTGCCTTATTTTTTAGCCAATGTTTTGAATTTAATCTTATTACTTTGAATCTCACTACACGGTAGCATCTAAGAATTTATCCATTATGTTTAGTCATTTGGGCACGGATATTGTCATCTCAAATTGTCGTTCAACTACACTCCGCGCGCCTCCAGCTTTCTCTGTTTTCTCTCCTTCGAAAGTTATCATCTCTGAAAATTTGATCGATCTTCGATCCCGCTTCAAACCCATCAAATTTCTGGCGGTTTGATGTTTTCCCTATATTCTGTAATGTTTTTGGAGGATTCTGGAGGACCTGTACATGAGATAAATCTGTACATATTACTATCCAAAACATAGTAATTTGAGGTAACCCTTCAAATTTTTGGAGGTTATAATGGTATTCCTTAATTATTTCTTGCCAAAATTTTCTTTTTATCGTTTGTAATTTACCGTCACGGGAAGAAAAAATAAACATTTTTTGTTAGGCGCATGCGCTGTGGTGGGAAAGGATAAAGAGGCAAAGCAAATTAAGAAGGTGAAACAATTGCAATTGACATATACATACATAGAGAATTAGTCCACTAACAGTTATTTTAGCTAGATTGACGGTACTTAACGGCTTGCAAATGTCTTCTTCTTTCATATTAGTTGTTGTACCTAATTGCTTACATTATAATCCTGTGAATTTGTGCTTCCATTAGGCTTTGTTTGGGAGAAATGTATCTTTTGTGTTTATGTTGCAGGAAGATATTTATGTTAAGATGCCAAAGCACGTGCTTCTTCGTCTCATGAACATTGTTGGCCACTTAATGCAGCTTAGGACGCTAAAGGTGTCCTTTTAGTAAAAATTGATCAATAGTCTTGCGTTTTTATATTTTACTGCTCCCCCCTTTCTTCATTGGTATCAATAGCAATGATACTGAAGATTCGGAGATCTCATGATTTTGCTATCTTGGCTATAAAGATTGCAATGTACTGACAGTATGTGGCTATTGTCAAATTTCTTCAAGAGGAGCACTTCATTAACGGGATAGAAGCATTTAAACTTAGAGAAAGTTATAGAGAGCTTTATCTTATCGGTTAGCTCAACAACCAATGTCTCAGAATACAACAATTGTATTGGTGACAGAGTTCGTGACTTGAATTCTGAGTCAGCTGTATTCTATTTTATTAAACATCTTTTTATAATGTACCTATGAAAAAAATGTAGATTAGCGCAATAGACCATACAGGGACATGGGCTGTTGCTGCTTTGGTGCCTCAACTTTGCACCAGAGGAAACTGAACAAAAATGCTCATCAGTTGATGGAAGACCAAGAAGGTTTGTGCTTCATAATTCAATCTACATTCTTTGTGGTGTTCACTGTAGAACCACTAGACATGTGTAATTCATATATTTATATATTTTTTATTAGCTGAGATGATATTATGGCTTCAAAAGAATATTATTTTTTATTAACAAAACATATATCATGTAAGGTAGCAAATTGAGTTTGACAGATTTATTTAAACTTTGGAATTCACTGCCTCTCATGATTCAAATACAAAATATTTTGGTGTGATGATGGCTAAGTGTAATGAATGTTATAAGGTCGATGCTCTTCATTATTTTTTAAAATAAGGAGTTTTGAGGTGATCTAATACGCGGGACGTAAATTTAATCGGTATTTGATTTTCATCAAATACGAACATTTTGACAATCCGGCTAATAATTTCACGAACTTTCCTAAACGAAATAATTTTTGAATGCACTATTAGGCTTATTGGTCCTAATGACCAAGCTTGCACATTAATTATTTTATCAAAAAAATAAGCCCAACCCCTACCCTTTTCTATTTAACTACACACCTCTCACCCCTATCAATACAAGACTTCTTCTTTCCTCAATCACACGGCACACACAAATTTTTGCAAGGAGAAAATCTTCGGCTATTGCTAGGAAATCCAGCCAAGGTCTTCTAGTCGTCGTTCTTCGCGTCGTCAACTGATTTTCGTGCGTTAAATACGCAAAGGTATGCCATATCTCTTTCTTTTTCTCATCAATCACACCCTAATAAGTATTTTATCATGAATTGCATGAAAAACAAGTTACTCTTTTATGTATTTTCGTTTTATGCATAAACAAGGGTTTTGAAGCATGATACTTGATCCAAAAACATGATTTATGCCTACATGAAGGGGTTTTCATGTTATAGGATCAGAGGGCCATGTTTCTACACGAGTTATGAAGTCTAATAATGCACTAGATTGGCCGCACGTGATTTGGAACAAGAAGGAAACCGATTATTACATGTGTGTGTCAAGGTTTGGGTTTTAGGGGAACCATGGTGCATGGCTCGGCTTAGGTGCGACCAGGGATGGGCTTGGTCATGGTTGGGTCATGGAAGGAGTCATATCCATGCTAGGACTTTAGCACGTCTACTGGGAAGGAGTCCTAGCGAGCTAGGACCCTTCCCAAGCCATCGCGTGGGCTGTGCAGCTTGCGCATGGAGTTGTGGCTCGGCTAGGGTGGTTAGTGTTAGGCTAGGCTAGGTTTCTAAGGTCAATAGAAGGAGCACGAGGGTCAGGGTCAAAGTATGGCTCGGTGGTTAGTGTCCTATAAGGTTTTGAAGAGTCCTAGTCTTGTACGGTTCTTGGCCTCAGCGCATGGCTCACACAGATGGCTTCGGTCGAGTTAGAGTCAAGTCCTAAGGGTTTTAATGGTTCATTAGGTACAAGGGAGGTCTGGCCAGGGCCTAGATTGGGGTGTCTCGCGTGCGGCTCGTGGAAAACGTAAATTGGGTCGAGGGTTTTTGGCTTAATTTTCGGCTTTTTTGTTCTAAATGGCTAAGGGTTCGAACATGGTTCACAGGGGTCGAATCATGGTTCACGAGGTTAAATTAAATATAAAAAGTCAATGTTTTAAATTTGGTAATTTATATTAAAGTCTGAAATTAATTCGGAATTAAATGCACTACGAATTAATAATTATGAAATAATTAGAAAGCCTTAAATTTAAGCTAAATAAAAATATGAGAAAATTATGTTAAGATTAATTAATTATTTGGGATGGTCTAGAGTCAACGAAAATAAAGAAAGTCAAAATCGTGAAATTTTACGTATAGGGGTAAAACGATCATTTTACACATAACATTGCTCTGAATGCTGTTTTATATGTTAATATGATTATTTTAAATTTTTATGGAATTTATGATGAAACATTAATGTTAAAATATATGTTACATGCTTGGTTTAAAAGAAATATGAGATTTATATGCATGGGTTTTATAAAGTGACGAGAAAATGAAATGTTGAAGGATGTGAAGTAACTGTGACTAATATGAATACGATGATATGTTAATACGTAAGGTCAATGCTCAATTTACGGGTGAGAGTATCACCGATGTCCCCGCCTTATAGTACTATGATAACATGTAGATGGATCCATCACCCCCAATACGAATATGAAAGTCACAATTAACGATCTGAATTCAACGAAAAAAGAATACGTATATGTATATGATGAATATGAATATGTTTATAATGATATGAATACGAATATATTTATGATTATATGAATATGAATAGGTTTACGTTGATATGGAAAATGTTTAAGTTTATGCATGATTATGAAAATGTTATTTCACGTAAAAATATTTTTACTGTTGCATGTGATCTATATACATATTATTTGTTATCAAGAATATGATTTGCTGAGTCTTTTGACTTACTAGGAGTGATTGATGCATGTGAATATGAAAATAATGATGGAATTCTTGATGTTTGATCTGACTGGACTGAAGGTGCACATAATCCGAGGACCAGCTGTAGTAGTTTTCCGCACTTTTGTTTAAGATTTAGGATTTTAAGTTTATGTTAAAGATATTTTTACGACTTTGATTATACTTTTGAGTGGTTTTTGAGAGGTTGTTAGTTTTAGCAATATTGCTAAGTTAGGAGTTGAAAACCTTTGACGATTTTATGTTTTTAAATTATTTCCTTTGGATTTTGAAGTATGGCTGGATGTTTTATTTTTAAAATGGTGTCACAAATATTTATATGTGTATATATATATATATATATATATATATATATATATATATATTTATATATATATATATATCGGCCGATTTATGGGAGGAAAAAAAATTTTATAGTACTTTTTAAGAAAAACGAGTAATGAACGTTTCACATGTTTTCATGTTATGTTTTGATACGATATATTTACGTTCATGCTTTTAAAATCATGAGTTTGGAGCGTTCATGGATATTTTCCTATACACTCGTTTTTACATGTTGATGGATGCCAGGATTTTTGCAGGTTTCATTTGTGAATTATTTTAAACGACAGTTAGGGTTTGACGATTTGTCTCATTTTTAACTACAATGTTTATACCGTTAGTTGAGTTTCGTTTATTTTAAAATGTGTAAGTTCCAGCCGTTATTGTATGCATGCATAAAAATTGATATTATCGATAATAATCTTACAAAAAAAAAATTATAGTAATATTTTAAGTAGCGGACGTTTCACTTTTGTTGCCAAAATTTCTTTATATTTCCTTATGGTGGCCGTGAGTTGTCTTTGCAATTGGAGAAGGAATTTTGTGAATTTTTATGGAAAAAATTCTTTCTTGAATTATGCCCTTTTAATATATATTTATAGAGCGAGACTCCTCATCTAATCAGGAGTATCTCTCCTACAAAGATTTTACTAATTTCATTATATTTAATTACCATAATACTAATATAATATATTAATCATTTTTTGATAATACATGATATATTAATGTCATATATACACATATTTTATATCGCCATATAAAAAATATATATTAGTATAAATTAAATTAAATAACCATTATTTAATTTATATAATTAACTCATAGGTTAATTAAATTCTAAACTCCTCTGGAATATTTAAGGAAATTTGTACATGTTAGTAGTCACTACTACTAGTACAATCATTTAATCAATAAATTCTCAATTCACTAAATAAATGATTTTGAACTCTGTTGGGATCGGGAAAGAGTTTAGAGGGGGGGTGAATAAACTCTTTCAAATTTTCTTATTTAAATAGGTTTTCAAACGTTTTTAGGCGGTTGAAAATTCTTTCTCAAACGGTTGGAAAATTGTACCACTGATGAGTGCGGAAGACAGTTCAAACACTTATAACCAACTTAACAAATTGGAGGTTGAAAAAGTAAGAGCTTGCGAGAAGTAAATAACACAAGATTTTTATGGATGTTCGGAGATTGAATACTCTTACGTCACCCCTTCTTCGTTTTCCAGGAACGGTTCCACTAAAAGACTTTGGCTTTACAACGTATTTGCAACAGCCCACTCTAATCAGGACTTATCACACTGTCTGTATTGGAACTCTTAGTGATCACTTTACACTTATGGAATATAAGAACACTCAGTTCACCAGATAAAAAGACTAGATCAAATAAAAAAAATGTCACTTATGAGAATAAACGGTTTAGTGTGAGTAGCACAAAAATGATCCTAAGATGATCAAATGATTTGCTGTGAAAAGCGTGCTGATTGAGCGAAGAAGTATGTGTTCATTTAGGAGCGCTCGGAGATCTTCTAAGTATGCAAGAAAGCTTTGATTATCCTGTTGTAAATTCGAGAGCCTTGTTTTTGCAAGCATACACTTCCGTTAATATACACGATTTCCTTAACGGTCGGAAAGGACATAGCAACGTTAACTTGATTCTCTGAATAAATGAGTCGATGTCGTCTTTATGGGCATTAAATGTTCTTTAATGAACACATTTAATCTTCCTTTTGCTCAGCATCGTCCTGAAGTGCTTTTCCTGAGAAGTTCCTTTTATAAATTGTATTTAACATCAGAAAATGACGTCTATACTTGGTCTCCTTTCTTTGGGATACACTCATTAATGCGGATCAATCTTGGAACAGATGTATATACGTTGACTCCAAGATGGTGTAATACTTTGAATGCATTAAGCCGGTTAGAGAATGTTTTTAAGCAATAAGTAGTCCTTAAATGATCCGGTTCTGATAGACGGTTGAAACTCGCCGGTTAGAAAGATATATCAGTGGATGAACGGAGCGGTTGAACTGATGCATATCTCATATACGAACCGTAGTTGGTTTCAAGCTGACCTGTCTTTGTCATACACCAAAATTCTTGGGAATAATATTTAAGAATACGTTTAGCGATCATTTATCATTTGATTTCTAGTTCTAAGAGGAGCAGTAGGGCTACCAATGATCAGCTCAAGTGGATGATCCTTTTTCCACTGGAGACATGGTCCATATGGATGTAACTCGGTTGGTTGAGTGAATTCTTCTTATTGTTCCAAAGCTCCCTCTTCATTTTGTACATTTTGTGGTTGCTGGTTGTCTTCCGGTCCGTTCACTTGTTGAGTTTGTTCTTGAGCGGTTGGATTTTCTTTTGATATGCTTCCACTTGTTTTTCTCAGATCTACTTCATCCTCACTGCTAGCTTCAAGGTTAGTAGCATCAAAATTATTTATTAAATCATGTATGCTGCTATTGCTATTGTCATGACATATAGATGACTCATCAAAGACAATATGTATGGATTCTTAAACAGTGAGAGTTCTTTGGTTATAAACTCTGTATGTTTTGCTTACTGCTAAATATCCTAAAAAGGTGTCATTATCAGCTTTAACATCAAAAGCGGTGAGATAAGCTTTGCCATTGATGTGAATGAAACACTTACAACCAAATATGCGAAAGTATCCAACTTCCGGCTGCTTGCCGGTCCAAATTTCATATCGAGTTTTCTCATGATTTTTATTGATCATGGACCGGTTTTGAGTATAACAGGCTGTGTTAATGGCTCGGCCCAAAACCTTTGTGAGATACCAGATTCGGCTAGCATGGTTCTAGCTGCTTCCTTTAATGTGCGGTTTCTCCTTTCAGCTACTCCGTTTTGTTGAGGTGATCTTGCTGCTGATAATTAATGTTTTATGCCATGATCTTCAAGATAGGATGACAGGAATCGGTTTAGAAATTCTGTTCCTCTGTCACTCTTGATTCTGTCAACTGCTTCACTTTTCTCGTTTGTAATTCTTTTGAGCAGCTTGATTAGTTTATCAGCTGTTTGGTCTTTGGAGTGTAGAAATATTACCCATGTAAATCTGGAGAAACCATCAATTACTATGAGGGTGTATTTCTTTCCCCCTAAGCTTGTGACGGGTATTGGTCCAAACAAGTCCATGTGAAGAAGTTCCAGACATCTAGCTGATGAGTTTCTTCCTCTGCTTTTGAATGTTGAATGGACCTGTTTTCCTAATTGACATGCATTGCAGACTCTATCTTTGGCAAAATCAATGTTAGGTAAACCAGATACAAGATTAAGTCTACTGATAGTAGCAATAGATTTAAAATTGAGATGATTAAGGCGCTTATGCCAGAGCCAATTTTTATTACCATTTAAGGCAATAAAGAGGTAGGTGTATTAAGATAATCATCATTCTACTTGACTTTATATGTATTCTTTTTCTTTGTTGCCTATCATTATTGAAATAAATAATTGGTACCCATTTATATTTAGGTCCTGATTTTATCAATCCTTTTTGGATCCACACTTGAATTATCCTAAAAGATTTTTAATGATGTGTCCTAAGTAGTTGCTGTTGTGTGCATAATCATGTGATGTATGCAGTGCTTTTCCAGTATGTTTTTTCGACTGTCTGTCATTGTCACTCAATCGGTACCTCTTTTGAATAGGTCGGCTATTGTGGTAATGGTTAGTCTAGTTTTTTAATGATTTCCAGTTGACCCTGACTTTCTGCTAGCCCAACTTGAACCGTTGTGAGCGGTTGTATTAGGCATGCGTCTGAGCCATGATCGGTTGGTTTTAGCATTCTCAATTTCGACGTATCCTAAACCACATCGCCTTCTGTTATTTTCAAGATTTACATTCTGAGTGTCTTGATCTTCAGGTTTATCATGTTCATATACCGCACTAGATCTGACAAATTTAATTGGTTTTAAACTGTCTTTCTCTGGTAGTGGTTGAGTTGATGCTCCAGAAGTACTGCATTCATTAATTCTATAATCTATTCTGGTTCTGTCTCTGGCTGGTTTCTGCATTTCATACATCTTGTTAAGAGAAACAGAGGACTTTTTCTAATAGTTGACTGTATTTATCAACCGTTTGTTTTCTTTCAAAGTAGCATGGAACAATCTTCGCAGATCATCGTTCTCAGCCGTTAGCAGACTTAACTTTACTCTCCAATCATTAACCTCTTTTTGCTGCAAACAACTAGAGAGAGTTAACTTGTTTTCCAAGTTTTTTTTTTCTGTTTTGGCTTCATTGAACTGCTGTGATAGCCTCTTAAACTCATCTACCATGTCGTGAAGTGCAGTGACAAGATCTTCTCGTGTGAATTCATCATAGTTAAAGTCAAATATCATTTCATCAGTAGATTCTTGATCTTCCTTGGCCATGAGACACTCTATTTTCTCATCTTTGCTTTCACTTGAATATTCTTCAGAAATAGATTTTTCAGATTCTGATTCAGCCCATTTGCCTTTATCTTCTTCGACAACTAAGACTCGCTGACTTTTCTTTTTGATGAATCTTCTGTTATCTTTAACTCGTCTTCTGTCACTTGATTTCTTTTCATCTTTTCTTAGCCTGTTGCATTCTGCAATAAAGTGTCCTTTCTTTCTATAGTTAAAACAAGCTTGACCATCATCAGTATGGTCCTTGTTGAAGTGAGGTTTATTCATCTGTGATTGATTGTTACGCATGAATTTACTGAATTTTTTAACAAATAAAGACATGGCTTCATTGCTTAATTGCTCGGCCGATTTCTTACTTGGGGACTTTTCGACCGGAAGAGTCACTGTTGCAGCTGGCAGTGCCTTCATCTATTGAGAGGTGGATGGATCTTCTTCAGTTCTTATACCAAGCTCGAACTCATAAGCTTTAAGGTCAGCAAAGAGGTCATGAAGTTCCAACTTGTAGAGGTCTTTGGATTCTCGTATTGCAATAGTCTTCACGTTCCATTCTCTGGGAAGAGCTCGCATAACCTTTAGAGCAATTTCACTGTTAGAATAATCTTTACCTAATGAAATGAGTTCGATAATGATACCACTGAACCTTTCGTCGAATTCTGCTAGAGTTTCTCCGGGCTTCATTTTTGCATTGTCAAACTTTTGAATAGCAACCATCAACTTGTTTTCTTTTTTTTGATAATTGCCTTCACATAATTGAGTAAGCTTTTCCCATATTTCCTTGGCAGTAGTGCACGTCTTGATCTTGGCGAACATATTTTTGTCCAGAGTTTTGTAGAGGATATCTCTTTCAACGTTGTCCAGATTTGCTTTCTTCTTAGCCTCAGCAGTCCATTCGGATCTGTTCTTTTCTACCATCTGAGGAGCACCTTCGATTGTAGCTGCAGCTGTGTTTACTTTCAGGATTTTCATCGGCACATCAGTGATTATGTACCACATATCATCATCTTGGGCTGCTAGATGTGCCTGCATACGAATCTTCCAATCATCATAATCTTCTTTAGAGAACATAAGAATTTTATTGAAAGATGCCATAAGTGTTCAAAAGATATCATTGTTTGAGAAAAACCCTGCTCTAATACCACTTGTTGGGATCGGGAAAGAGTTTAGAGGGAGGTTGAATAAACTCTTTCAAATTTTCTTATTTAAAATAGGTTTTTCAAACAATTTTAGGCGGTTGAAAATTCTTTCTCAAACGGTTTAAAACTTGAACCACTGATGAGTGCGTAAAACGGTTCACAATTTCCAATGACAGTTCAAACACTTATAACCAACTTAAAAAATTTGCTGTTGAAAAAGTAAGAGCTTGCGATAATTAAATAACACAAGATTTTTATGGATGTTCGGAGATTGAATACTCCTACGTCACCCCTTCTTCCTTTTTGAAGAAGGGTTCCACTAAAAAACTTCGGCTTTACAACGTATTTGCAACAGCCGACTCCAATCAGGACTTATCACACTGCCTGTATTGGAACTCTTAGTGATTACTTTACACTTCTGGAAATTAAATGATCCGGTTCTGATAGACGGTTGAAACTCGCCGGTTAGAAAGACATATCAGTGGATGAACGGAGCGGTTGAACTGATGCATATCTCATATACGAACCGTAGTTGGTTTCAAGCTGACCTGTCTTTGTCATACACCAAAATTGTTGGGAATAATATTTTCTTAACAACCATTATAATCCCGATCGACGATCTGAGAGCGCCGATGTGTCAAGAATACAAATCTTGTTCATATCATGAAAACTGAAAACTTTGAAGATTTTCCTTTTCCATATTGGGAAGCTGCCAATTTTAGTGAACTTCTTCACAAAACAGGAAATTTCATTCTCCTTAATTAACAATCATGCTAACTTCCATTTCTTTCATCATATGGAATCCGCTCATAAACTCCATTATGAGTTTTATGTTTGATCCCCATCAAACTATAGTCGCCAAATTCCAACAACTTGAAATTTGACTATCTCAACAAGAACACAGACTCCGAAACTTATGTGACCCTCAATGGTTCAAAGATACAACTAGCCGTGAGTTCACATCTCCACGTGATTCCGAATAAAATTTATTCTTATTCGGGTTTATCCTAGTTAACCTCATTCTTTTCATCAGCTCCTTGATCAAGTATGTCAGAACTCATTTCTTATTCCACCCATCGGATCATGGTGAAAGCATCTAGTAGCATTCTCCCATGATCCCCTAGGTATCACTGATAGTGTAAAGGCAAGTATTTCATATTTGAAAATTTGCGGAATTATTTAAAAATTTTCTCTTTGAATAAATAACTTACATCATTTATAAAATAATTTGATAAAAAGATTTAATGTTTAATGTAATAGTGGAAGCAAATATCGTTTTCAAAACAACTTAAAATAATTCGTCAAAGTAAAAACTAAGATTGAGCATAAATAGTAAATGATAAAAATGAGGTCCACGGGTTCTCACTACTGCCGACCAAGCTAGCTCACTGGTCCCCGCCCTCGGTCCTGACCTCATCAGTACCTACAACAATCAAGTATGGTGAGTCTAAAGACTCAACATGCATCTATTGTGAATAACAAGTAAATATATCATAAAATTTCACGTGACATAAAAATATCGTATCGTAAAGCGTAAGGTGAAAATCTTGTCATGGATAATTATAAATACGTGCATATCTGGAAAATCGTACGTAAAAGAGTTGCTCGATAAAGCTCTCTCATAAATTAGCATATTGTAATTTTCTGTAGAGATAATGTTCTACGCAAGTGGCCCATAACATAACATGCACGTTTGATAAGACTAAACCACAGTATACTGGGCGGAAAAGATCATCATAGCCCTTGGACTGGATATCCGTACCCAAACATAAACATAAACCGGTCGTAAGTCACCGGATAAAGCAATCCCATAAGCGTAAGTTGGCCACAAGAAATATCGCGTATATCTCAAAAATAAACATTTTATATTTTATGCACGTCATATAATTAAAAGTCCTGTTTTATTTTACCAATTGAGTTGGATCGTTCCCAGGCTCGCTGAGAACTAACCCAATGAGGTACTGTCCAGTCCAAGGCCATAGGCTAAAAGCCAAACAAGAACTCGAAACAAGCCTCTGAACCGAAGCGATGCTGCTGTCAAAAACGCATGACAGCAGATGCGCTTGCTTGAATTCGTTTAAGAGGCTGCTGTTCATTGGGGTTGAACCACCGACCAGAGTCCCTTACCAACATCCAAAGGTGTGTCTTGAACCTGGCTAAGGGTCCTAGGCCAACGACAATCCAAGCAAACACCCAAGGCAACCGAAACTTGAAACCGAGAACACCAAAAATCTGTATTGTGATGCATTGGTTCGCCTGCTGTCTTTCATCGTTCTGTGGCCATACGATTGACCATGGCTCGATCTAGACATCATGAGGTATTGTGTGAATCATGGCTAAGGGCTAAAAATCCAACCAAGATCCACACAAACCCCAAAAGTCGAAACCACACACGCAGGAAAAAAAAGGGGATTGGGGGGGGGGGGGGGGGGCGCTTGTCTTGTTTTGTTTTAAAAACCGATGGGACTAAAATAAATTATTCCTTATCTTAAATTAAGTCTAGGAATATTTTCTTATTATTAAAATTTATCTCAATACTCCGACTCCAGTCCGGCCTCGCTTATTTAACTGAAAAGATAAAACTAAACTTCTGTGATTTAAAATAAATAATTATAACTAAACAACTTTTAAAATTCTTTAAATATAAAAGAAATCATTTTAAATTTTAAATAATAGTAATTATGCATGGTTAATACGTAGTCTGATTTATCGGGTTCTACAGATAGTGCCTGCAAGAACCTTTAGTCATGGTTAGCGTACAATATGGTCCCTTCAACACATATATCCCGATGGAATCTGCTACCATTGATATATCGAGAACTACATATGAATTCGATAACGATGCGATTTATCTTTGAGTACTAATAGTGGCATGGTATGTGCAACTAGGAAAACACCTTTCCCTAAAGCACATTTCTTGCTCTGGCCAGAGATTCCTTGCACATGCCTTTTGATTGCTTTAAAAGTACTAGAATTTTTTTTTAAACCTCCCTAGCATCGGCCGAACCACCAAAAATTACATAAAATATTTTGGACATCATTTTAAAATAAAACAACCAAATTTATAATTGATAAATACAGCACATACTATAATCTCTCAAAAACCTCTCAAAACATAAATAAAAAGTCGTAAAATATTTTTAACATAACTTGAAATCATAAATCATAACTAGTGTGGAAAACTAGCGTTGGTCCTCGGGTTATGTGCACCTTCAGTCCAACAAAGTCAACCATAAAGACCTCCATTATCATAATTATCATAATCACATGCATCGATCACACCTAGTGAGTCTAAAGACTCAACACATCATATTCTTGATAACGAGTAATACGTATAAAACCACAAACAACAGTGAAAAATACTTGTACTTAAAATATCGTTTTCATGAAGATGCATAAACTTTAAACATGAAAATTTTCGTAAACCTTTTTATGATTAATGAACTTTAAATAGAAACATTTTCATGATGATGCATCAACTTTAAGCACAAACATTTTCATGATATGCATAACATAAACCTTAACCTTTTCCTTTTTCGCAAAACATAACATAAAACCTTTTATCATGATCATAACATTTTCCTTTTCCTTTTCCTTTGTTGAATTCAGATCTTTAATTGTGACTTTTCTCAAACCTCAAAAAGTCGATGGACCCATCTACATGAAACCGCAGTACTGGGCGGCGGGGGACACCAGCAACACTCTCATCGGTCAACTGGGCCCTGGCCTATCCTCTTTCAAATAGAAATAGGATGTTGGGGGTTCCCTCTTGGGCCTTTTCCCATAAATGGGCTCCCTCTCGGGCTTTTTCCCCTCACGATATTCCATTCTTACCGTTACCACATACCGTTACCTCATACCGTTACCTCAATAGCCACAATTACTTCACTTCCTTCAACGTTTTACATTCACATCAATTTATAAAATCATGAATAACATAACATTTTTGTTTTTGAAACCAAGCATGCAACATGTCTTTTAAATGTCTTCCTTAAATTATAAAAATCCCTTAAACATTTAAAAATCATAATTTAATCATTAACATTTCATAAATTTAAAAATAATCATAATATCATAAAAACAGCATTTAGAGCATTGTCTTGACTTTTTTACTAATTTTTAGGTGTAAAAAGACCGTTTTACCTCTGGATGTAAATTCTCACGTTTTCTACTTTTTCTTAATTCCATTGACTCTAACATGTCCCAAATAATTAATGAAGCCTACATGAATTTTCTCATATTTTTATTTAGCTTAAATCGATGACTTTTAATTTAATCCTTAAATATAGCATATTACTGCGTTTTAATCCCGAATTACACCAAACCTAAATATAAAATTTCAAAATTAAAAACTTAGACTTATAATAATTATTTAAGCTTAAACCTAATTTTTCATAATTTTAGAAAGCATAAAATTAGGTGTTTCAATTAACTCGTTAATTAGCGTTTCGTGTGGCGATTAAATCACGAATAAATGCAAAACTCGTTATTTTGATCCCAAATTTTAAACATAAAATTTTTAAGATTTATTCTACCCTTCCAAGTTATATGCCACACCCGTGGACCCATGGATTCAATTTTTATCTTTTAAAATTCAAAATTGACACAATAATGAACCACCCGAGCCATGTCCCGATTTACTCGAGCCACGCCCGAGCCAGCTGGAGCCAAACCCGAGCCAACCCATCTAGGAACCATCCTGACCAAACCCCATCCCTGGAACCTAGCCCAAACTCGCTCAAACTCTCCTGGAAAGTGGCCCAATTTCTGCATGATTTGTGCGTGAGACTCTCATGAACTATAGGACTCCTAACTAGTCTAGGACTTCTCCCAGCCCTCAACCACTTGACCCCTCAAGACCCTAACCTCTGCTGGACCATGAAAAGAGCCAGCCTAGACCGGCCCAGACCCTGGAACCCAAGCACGAAGCTTCTGAATCCAAGGATACAACCTGTGCGTTCTTTGATTCTTCACAGTTGCTGTTTTTACCTGGAGCCAGTTCCGACCCAGCCACACCACCCCCTACACCGACCCATGTCCATCATCCTTAGACCCTACTGGACCTACCTAACTCGCCCAAGCCCAGTAGTGAGCCCCTGAACCGCGCTGCTGCCCCTTGCAACAGATCGCGCGAGGAGTCCCTTCTCCATGGGAGTCCTCCAGGGCTGCATGCGAGGGGCCCTAACCATGCCAGGACCCTTCCTGACCCTGACCCATGTCCCTTAGGACCCAACACCCTGACTTGGTCGAGCCCCAAGATGCCATGCATAGTGATGGAACCCCTTGGCTTTGCACAACCCAACAAACTAACGTTCCTCACCTCTTTTCTTTGGCCTACGATCCAACTTTATTCTTTTGTTATTTGCAACGTTTTTTGTGTGCTTTAGGACTCTTTAAAACATGTAAAAACATCCCTCAAACATATCCTAATTATAGCAGCCCCTTTAGATCTTAAAAATCATGTTTTTGGTTCACATATCATGCTTTAAAATTCATGTTTGATGCAAAAACGAAAATATAACAAAGTGCAACTTGTTTTTCATTCAAAACAAAATTAAATAAATACTATGGTGTGATGGATGAGTAAAAGAATAATTATGGCATGCCTTTGCGTTTTTAACGCACGAAAAACCATTGACGACGAAGAACATCGGCGAGGAGGGACTAAACTCGATTTCCCTTGAAGCGTCTCGAAAATTTCCCCTTCAATATTGAACGTGTGTGTGCCGTGTAGTTGAGGGGATTTTTCAGAAAGTGGCGTGTGATTTTTGTGTCACAATGAGTAGGGTTTGAAGTGGTTTAAACATATTATTTTCTAATTAAATTACTAACTAGGCTTAGGCCTATTAAGCCAACCAATCAAGCCCATTAGCCTTTATTGGGATTTAATAAAATATTATCAAAGTTTTTTTTAAAATAAATTTGTTAATTTATTAGCTGGGTTGTCAAATAACTTGCATTTTTATTGTAAAACCCACTCCGATAAAATTTACGTCCTGACATATAAAATCACCTCAAACCCCTTATTTTGAAAAATATGAAAAACCAACAATCATATTTAAACAATTAAAAATAATTATTTAATAAAAACATTTTCTATTTTTCAGCCCTCGTTCTCCGTTCCTCGATCGCAACTCGAATAACCTTTTAAAAATATATTTTAATGCAACCATGTAGAAAAATATATTTTAAACATGAAAATATGCACAACATAATTAATTAATGCGATTAAAACATTTAATTAAAATACAAAGGAATTTAATAATTGCATGCATATGGTTTGCGTAGACCTTTAAATTTTCGGGGCGTTACAATCTTCCCCCTTAAATTGAATTTTGTCCTCGAAATTCGCTTATCCTTAAAACCCAAAGTTTTATACTTAGTTCTAATATCCCAAATATCCACACTTCCGCTGCGCTATTCTGATAAAACTTAAGCTCTAGATTGTCCTTACGCCTCCTTGATCCAAATTAAATTTTCCTTCTAAATTCTTATCATCGAATTGTAACTTAAAAAGACCCATAATGAATTAATGCTATATTATTATAACCTCAAATTTCAATTTTCCTTAAAATTCCCAATATTCAAAATGGATGACCACCCTTATCATATATTAATTACCTTATTTTATACCCAAAATGTTCGTCAACTTATCAAATTTCAATCTTAAAATCCCAAACACATCTGCTAACTCTTAGATTTACAAGCCTAATATTGATTCATCCTTAAAAACCCTTGATTAACATTCCTTATAACACTATAACCATGATATCCTAATGTTCCAAATATTCTTAAAAGTCTAAGTCATCGAAAATTCTTATCATTTAACCCATTCAATTCTCGCTTAATGCTAAACTAGTCCCCAAATTCGTTAACAATTGCAAAATAATTCTTAATTTCCTCAAAAATTATCCTAATTGGTCCTTAATTTCAGAAATCCTACTATTAACCCATAAATTCTTGGCATTCTTAATTCTCTTATACAGATTTCACATAATTTTCGATAATTTAAACTTATTTACCCACAAATCATTTCCTATAACCAATCTTACCTTTCATCAAAACTTAAAATCCCAAATTATATATTTTTTATCTTCTCAAAGTCGTTGCAATCCTCGAATAATTATTACTTATGAGTAATTCCCAAAAATTAATTCGACTATTAACCACGAATCATAAATATTTCTTAGAAAATATGCGTGTCTCAAAACATTCATAATCTTCACGATTAGCTTATGACCCAAACAGTAGAACGTCACTACTAAAATCCAAAAATCAACATAATCCAATTCCATCACAAAGCCAACATGCGTTGAAATCAAATAATTTCTTATTTCATATCGTAACACGTATAAAAATCATGAAGCATATAATCTTTTAGCATAAGAAAGTCATGCAACCATGCAGCGTAAAAATCATTTGCCATGCAATCTTAAACATAACGTCATCAACTTCAAAACGTGTATGCACATGTAGCTTAAACATTTAGATCATGTAAACATGTAGGTAACATCACATAAATCATATAAAGCATGTAAACTCACATATTGAGGCTTGACGACTGATCTTTCCAGCGCTGATGGTGGCACAACACTTTACAGGACCTTTGCTCTAATACCAAATGAAACGTCTGCCCTTTTTATTGCTTTAAAAGTACTAGAATTTTTTTTAAAACATCCCTAGCATCGGCTGAACCACCAAAAATTACATAAAATATTTTGGACATCATTTTAAAATAAAGCAACCAACTATATAATTAAGAAATACAGCTCATACTATAATCTCTCAAAAACCTCTCAAAACATGAATAAAAAGTCGTAAATATTTTTAACATAACTTGAAATCATAAATCATAACTAGTGCGAAAAACTAGCGTCGGTCCTCGGGTTAGGTGCACCTTCAGTCCAGCAAAGTCAACCATCAAGACCTCTATTATCATAATTATCATAATCACATGCATCAATCACACCTAATGAGTCTAAAGACTCAACACATCATATTCTTGATAACGAGTAATGCGTATAAAACCACAAGCAACAGTGAAAAATACTTGTACTTAAAATATCGTTTTCATGAAGATGCATAAACTTCAAACATTAACATTTTCGTAAACATTTTTATGATGCATGAAAACGATATTTTAAGTACAAGTATTTTTCACTGTTGCTTGTGACTTCAAACATGAACATTTTCGTAAACATTTTTATGATGCATGAACTTTAAATAGAAACATTTTCGTGATGATGCATCAACTTTAAGCATAAACATTTTCATGACATGCATAACATAAACCTTAACCTTTTCCTTTTCCTCAAAACATAACATAAAACCTTTTATCATGAACATAACATTTTCCTTTTCCTTTTTCTTTGTTGAATTCAGATCGTTAATTGTGACTTTCCTCAAACCTCAAAAAGTCGATGAATCCATTTACATGAAACTACAGTACTGGGCGGCGGGGGACACCAGCAACACTCTCACTGGTCAACTGGGCCCTGCTCTTCGAATAGAAATACGATCGTCGGAGTTCCCTCTGAGGCCTTTTCCCATAAATGGGCTCCCTCTCGGGCCTTTTCCCCTCACGATATTCCATTCTTACCGTTACCACATACCGTTACCTACCGTTACCTCAACAGCCACAATTACTTCACTTCATTCAAAGTTTTACATTCACATCACTTTATAAAATCATGCATAACATAACATTTGTTTTTGAAACCAAGCATACAATGTCTTTTCAATGTCTTCCTTAAATCATAAAAATCCCATATACATTTAAAAATCATAATTTAATCATCAACATTTCATAAACATTTAAAAATAATCATAATATAATAAAAATAGCATTTAGAGAACTGCCATAACTTTTACTAATTTTTAGGTGTAAAAAAACCGTTTTATTACTGGACGTAAATTCTCACGTTTTTTACTTTTTCTTAATTCCATTGATCTAACATGTCCCAAATAATTAATTAAGCCAACATGGATTTTCTCATATTTTTATTTTGTAAGGCCCGAGAATTTGATTATTGTAATTGAGATTAATCAAGAATGATTTCTTGATTAATTGATGTGGTTATAGACAGAAGGGATTAGACCAGAGAAGATGAGAAATGACGCGAAACACATGTGCGAGGGTCTGCACATGCGCGGAATGTCCAGAACCTAACCTATGCGCCGAGATGGGCGCGCATATGCGCGAGTGGGTGTGTGCACGAGACACTAAGTCTCGCGCATATGCGCGCCCCATTAAGTCTCGCGCATATGCGCGACGATGGGGCGCGCATATGCGCGAGCACTACAGTAGCAATTTCCGGATAAAGCTTTTGGCGCATATGCGCGGATGTAGGGATGGCAACTTTCCCCACGGGTTTGGGGCCCCGCGGGGAAAACCCGAAACGGGGATGGGGATCCCCGATTTTTCGGGTTTGGGTTCGGGGATGGGGATTTTTTTAAATCCCCGATGTATTTCGGGACGGGTATGGGATTACTATCCCCATCCCCGAAATCCCCGAACCCGCCCCGGAAATAATATCAATAATAAAATAATAGTATTATTAACATTAATAATATAATAATAATATTATTTTTTAAAATATTAATAATCTTATTATTATTAATATTGATATTGATATTAATATTAATATTATCTCTAATAATTATAGATAATAATAACTTTGGGTTTGAGAAAATCTCCGAATTCGTTATCGTCTTGTCATATTAGTATTTTTGAAACGGGGATGGGGACGAGAATGGGGAGTTGATCCCCGAAGTTTCGGGTTTGGGGATTTCCCGAACCCGAAAAAGCGGGGATCGGGGCGGGGATGGGGGTGGGGATGGAATTCGGGGATGGGGATGGTAATGGCAAACCCACCCACACCCCAGCCCATTTCCATCCCTACGCGGATGTTGAGCGCGCATATGCGCGCGGCATGCAACACGAAAATACGCCACTTGCCTTATATGTTCGACGTGTATATATATATATATATATATATATATATATATATATATATATATATATATATATATATACACACATACATATCAACAAACGAATTTTCAGAAGGAAAGAGTGAAGAAATTGAGAAAAGGGCCGAGGAGGTTTACCAGAAATCCTTACGCCTTTTTATTTTGATCCGTCCGTTTGATTTTCAATCTGAGTATAGTACTGAGTTCCTGTCGACGCAGGCTACAACTGGACGTAAGTTTTGTTACGTTTTGACATGCTTTGAAAATATGATATTTTCAGAACTGAATATGAATCATATATGATGTTCTTGACATAATAGGCATCGTATAATTGAAGTCAAACTAAAGAACAGATTTTGTATGTAATTGTTATAATTTTCGGAATCGATTTGACTGAGATTTCATATCAGATTGGTATTGTTAATGGGATTATGAGGTGAATTGATACCGATTATGAGTTCTGGTATTATATCTGTGATGTTGGGACTGACGGGATTATTGAGACTGTATTGTTATGTCGTCAAAACATCAGTTGATTGATATTGATCCGATTCGGTATTGATTTAGATTGTATTGTGTACCGTATGTTGATTGACATCGATTAGAATGTATTTTGATTTGAATATTGATCAGAACATGTTCCGAATTGAGTCATATATTGATATTGTGTTTGTTCGGTATTATTATTACCAGATTGGGAATGGACAGAGTTGGATTCGGGACTTCTTCTTCTTCTTCTGAGCGAGAAGATAAAGGTATAAATTAATGTTGTGTTGGGATTGCACAACTCGAGTGAGGTTTGACTCGAGTTTCCCTAAATCACATATTTAGTTTATTGCATTGATATTTGTAATTGATGCGATTGATGTTTGTAGTCTATTGATTTATGGCCACTGCATGTATTGACTACTGATTCGTTTAGTCATTGGCTGATTCGCCTAGTCACCGGTTGATTCGTTTGGTTATTGACTGATTCGTCTGGTTATCGACCTGATTCGTCTAAACTTTGGCTGATTCGCTTAATTACTGGCTGATTCGTCTAGTTATTGACTGATTCGCTTAATTCTTGACTGATTCGTCAATTCTGCGGCTGTTTCGCCCAGACACTGGATATATGAATTATATCGATGCCGTTTAGGGATTGATTCATTCCTATCGACTGAGATTCGGTATATTTATCATTATCCCCGACATCGGGATCCCTACGTTAGAGTTGAGTCGAGTCTGAGACGACGCGTTGTTTGAGTCGAGTCTGAGTCTGAGTGTGATTCATTGCTTGATATTGATTTATGTTTCTGATTTGATACATGTTATGAATATTTATTATATGCTTTTGTATATGTTTTTATATGATTGCATGTGTACATTGTTTATACTGTGATTTATTCTCACCGGAGTTATCCGGCTGTTGTCTTGTTTTGTATGTGTGCATGACAACAGGTGGGGCTGGATCAGGGTCAAGAAGAGGATGAGAGAAGACAGTTAGCGTGGAGATCCGGACTTAGGAGTATATCTGTTATATCACCTGAGATGTAGTGAAGAAACAGTAGTTATTATGATTTCTTGTTGTACAGGACTTGTACTTAGATCTGACTAGTGATCTTGTAAATGAGATAAGACTTATTTCATATGCTGCGTACTCACGTATTTTATACCCTGTTTATTATAATTGACTAATTATTCCTGGAAAATGATTAAGAATTGAATTAAGTTCGGGTACCCACAACAGGTGGTATCAGAGCATTAGGTCCTAGAACAATAGGTTCCTTAGACTGAGATAGAGAAGAGTGAGCGGGGTAGAATGAGTTTTCTTTCCTTGCATGTGGTTGCTAGCATGTGATTGATTATAATGTTGAAATTACATTGTATATGCTAAGATTTCAGTATGTTTTTACTGTATATTAAGCTACATGTTTCCTGAATATCCGAGTTGATTTGGTAATATATATTATTTGAAACTGGATCAGAACCAATTCTTGATCAGAGGTAAGCTGATGAGGATTGGGATTGAGACGGATTTGTCTCCTAGTACTACTAACACCTGTGATTATCAGATATTCCTCTTAGAAGAATTCCCGAACGAGGTAGTACTTCGACTGATCAGATGGATGTGTCTGACACTCTGATGGAAACACACATGATAAGGTTTCAGTCGTTTCAACTGCCGATTTTGAAAGGTATTGAGGCATCAGCTGATTGTGAAAATTGGCTGGAGGATATAAAAATGCTGTTTGAATTTCTGGGTTTCACAGATGATTGTAGAGTTAAACTAGTTGGGAATCAACTACAAGGAAGCCGCTAGGAGTTAGTGGTTGGTAACTAGGGAAGCCATAGCACAGCGTGGTTTCATGATTATGTGGAAAATTTTCAAAGTCGAATTTTATCAAAGATTTGTACCTCTATCATACAGAGAGGACAAAAGTGCGGAGTTTGCAAATCTGATACAGGGTCAGTTGAAGATCGATGAGTACTTGGCCCATTTCTTCACCTTGTTACATTTCGCTCCTCAAGTGGCTAGAAATGATACAGCTATATCTGATCAATTTATTCAAGGATTGAATCCGGAGATACGTACATTGGTGAAGGTGAAACAACCGAGTAACTTTGCCGATACTCTGAACCGAGCTAGAAGAGCAGAAACCGTTCTGATGAGACAAAAGGAAGCTTCATATGTTCTTCCAACACTGATACCACAACAACTGCCTTCCAGAATCGAGATTGGCAGCAGCAGTGGTGGAAAGAAAGAGTAGTTGAAAGTTCAAAAGAAGCAGTTCAAGAAGTTAGGGAGCGGTTCATCTAGCTCCAGCGGTTCTAGTCCGAGTTATAAGGGAATTTATTGCAGAACGTGCGGAGGGAGACATCCCACGAAGCAATGCCAAGGAGTATTTGGTAGTTTCCGTATCTGCAAACGACCAGGATATTTTGCTAGAGTTTGTCCACAGAAAGGCTCTCGGAAATCTCATGGAGCTGAATCATTTGGTTGTAAGGACCAAGAGACAGACCCAGGACAACAGTGATGACATAGTGACAGGTAACTGTTCTTTTATGATTATATTGCATATATAGTGATATATACTATTGCAATTCATATGATTATCTTTGACTGAGTTGCATTGATATATGTTGTACCTGTTGGGTCTGTATTACTATAGTATTGATCTTTTTACCTTTTGGGAAGAGGAATTGATATCAATGAATTCTGTAATATATTGTATACTACAGTAAAAAGGGAATGAGATTGAATTGGATGGTATTGTACTTTTGTTCTCTGATTTTGGGACTGCATTACTGATATTGATATGCTGACCAAGTACAGAGCTTCCATAGATTGGTTCCAGAAGATGGTGAGAATCGGACCTGAGATGGCCAAGGAATAAATATGGTACGATAAGGATTCTAGATTGAGAATTCCTTTGATATCCGTGCTATCTACGACTCGATTATTACAGTAAGGAGCAAAGGGACTCCTTATGTATTCAGTTGATTTACTGAAGTTGAGTTTATCATTGGCTGATTTACCAATGATATGAAAGTTATTGATGTTTTCCCCCGATAAGACTTTAGATCTGATTTCAGTTAGAGAGATTGATTTTAGCCTTGAACTGATATTAGAAATTGTTGAAATTTTGAATCCTGATTGAAACAGATTGCATTCAGGATGTGTTATATCTGAAGATGATATATTTGTTGATTTTAACAGAATTAGACCGTAATTAGTTGGCCGAGGTGGATATCAGTGTTAAATATTTGCAGTTTTATGAGTTTAACAGATCAGTACCGTTGAGTGATGTTTTGAATCTGATTGAATCTTGTTGTTGTTCTGAATCCGTATTTGATATCGATTGTTATGAACCGTTGAAATTATATACAGTTCAAGCCGACTCAGAGCTGATTTTGAAAATCACAGCTGTTTAGAAGTTTGATCAGACTGTTCAGAACTTGATCTCGATAGTCAGAACAGTGTGTAAGTCAGAATACCAGGTATGTAATGCTTTATTTTATATAATTAACTGCTTTGTTTGTGCCAGATATTTCGAATTTGAAATGACAGGTATTGTCAGATACACATAGAAGTAGATTTAGTGTTATTCTGGTAACAGGAAATGTGTGATAATTCGAATGGACAGTTTTGATGTAAACAAATGAAATTAGTTATGTCAGAATTTGTATTGAAATGTCTACATCGTTGACAGATAAAGACACGAAGATAGAAACCAGAAGATTGGTTATACAGATTATCGATTCCTGAATAGAAATGGGGGTACATTTCTATGAATTTTGTGATGGAATTATCACAATATTTTCAAGATTTTGATGAGATATGATTGTGATTGATAATTGCCTCAAAACTGGATATATATTATTTTGTACAGGAAGATGTACAGACAGTATCAGACGAATGAGATGTATGTCAGAAAAGGGGTCAGATTGTATTGAATTCCAGAGTTGATTATATCATACTGTGATTAGGTTGATTTTATACTTTTGGCAGGATGTATAACATGATTTTTCATCGATGGTTTATAGATTGAAAGATAGCCGGAGCGAACTATCTCGATACTGGAAGATATCCAGGAACTGTAGTGCTGGATTTTAGCACTAGTGACTTGATGTCTTGTCACTTTATGAATTATTATACAATAATAGCTATTAGAGGAGTATAGAAATAGCTTTATTCGAGGTGTTGTACAATGAGAACTGTGGATTTTCTTCGTATGAAGATTATATTGCATTGATGCCTGAGATTGAACAAGTTGATAGCGGATGATGGTAGTGACTATTATGAGTTGTGGATTGGTATATACGGATGTTGTATAGCCAGCATTGGGAATATGATTTTCCTGAGTTATTTTGAATAGTATTACTGATACTATTATTCTCGATTTATTATGATTCTAGATTGAAAACAAGAACTCCGAGAACGAATAATATCTCTGAATGAAGACTATTCCGCTGTTGAAGGTACAGTAAAATCTTCAGAGTATTGAAGAGGCTACTTGGAAGGCAGAGTCTTATGTGAAGTAGCCATGTCCAGGGTTTCTTCACCGATACGGATATTCTGATTCAATTTGAATATACATTTCTTCTTTATCTGATTGGATTGCCTATGATTTCGATGACGAAATCGAATCTTAGGGGGGGAGAAATGTAAGGCCGGAGAATTTGATTATTGTAATTGAGATTAATCAAGAATGATTTCTTAATTAATTGATGTGGTTATAGACGGAAGGGATTAGACCGGAAAAGATGAGAAATGACGCGGAACACATGTTCGAGGGTCTGCATTCACGCACATGCGCGACGTGGACAGGCGCACATGCACGAAGTAGGCAGAATCTTTCGCGCACATGCGCAGCGTGTAAGCGCGAACATGCGCGGAATGTCCAGAACCTTGGGCGCATATGCGCCGAGATGGGCGCACATATGCGCCAGTGGGTGTGTGCACGAGATAGTAAGTCTCGCGCATATGCGCGACGATGGGGCGCGCATATGCGCGAGCACTACAGTAGCAATTTTCGGATAAAGCTTCTGGTGCATATGCGCGGATGTTGAGCGCGCATATGCGCACGGCATGCAACACGAAAATACGCCACTTGCCTTATATGTGCGACGTGTTATATATATATATATAATACATACATATCAACAAACGAATTTTCAGAAGGAAAGAGAGAAGAAATTGAGAAAAGGGCCGAGGAGGTTTACAAGAAATCCTTACGCATTTTTATTTTGATCCGTCCGTTTGATTTTCAATCTGAGTATAGTACTGAGTTCCTGTCGACGCAAGCTACAACTGGACGTAAGTTTTGTTACGTTTTGACATGCTTTGAAAATATGATATTGTCAGAACTGAATATGATCATATATGGTGTTCTTGACATAATAGACATCGTATAATTGAAGTCAGACTGAAGAACAGAATTTGTATGTAATTGTTATGATTTTCGGAATCGATTTGACTGAGATTTCATATCAGATTGGTACTGTTATTGGGATTATGAGGTGAACTGATACCGATTATGAGTTCTGGTATTATATCTGTGATGTTGGGACTGACGATGTACATTGATTTAGATTTAGATTGTATTGTGTACCGTATGTTGATTGACATCGATTAGAGTGTATTTTGATTTGAATATTGATCAGAACATATTCCGAATTGAGTCATATATTGATATTGTGTTTGTTCGGTATTATTATTACCAGATTGGGAATGGACAGAGTTGGATTCGGGACTTCTTCTTCTTCTTCTGAGCGAGAAGATAAAGTATAAATTAATGTTGTGTTGGGATTGCACAACTCGAGTGTGGTTTGACTCGAGTTTTCCTAAATCACATACTTAGTTTATTGCATTGATATTTGTAATTGATGCGATTGATGTTTGTAGTCTATTGATTTATGGCCACTGCATGTATTGACTACTGATTCGTTTAGTCATTGGCTGATTCGCCTAGTCACCGGCTGATTCGTCTGGTTATTGACTGATTCGTCTGGTTATCGACTGATTTGTCTAAACTTCGGCTGATTCGCTTAATTACAGGCTGATTCGTCTAGTTATTGACTGATTCGCTTAATTCTTGACTGATTCGTCAATTCTGCGGCTGTTTCGCCCAGACACTGGATATATGAATTATATCGATGCCGTTTAGGGATTGATTCATTCCTATCGACTGAGATTCGGTATATTTATCATTATCCAGACATCGGGATCCCTAGGTTAGAGTTGAGTTGAGTCTGAGACGACGCGTTGTTTGAGTCGAGTCTGAGTCTGAGTGTGATTCATTGCTTGATATTGATTTATGTTTCTGATTTGATACATGTTATGAATATTTATTATATGCTTTTGTATATGTTTTTATATGATTGCATGTGTATATTGTTTATACTAGGATTTATTCTCACCGGATTTATCCGGCTGTTGTCTTGTTTTGTATGTGTGCATGACAACAGGTGGGGCTGTATCAGGGTCAAGAAGAGGATGAGAGAAGACAGTTAGCGTGGAGATCCGGACTTAGGAGTATATCTGTTATATCACCTGAGATGTTGGGAAGAAACAGTAGTTATTATGATTTCTTGTTGTACAGGACTTGTACTTAGATCTGAATAGTGATCTTGTAAATGAGATAAGACTTATTTCATATGCTGCGTACTCACGTATTTTTTTTAAAAAAATTAGACCCTGTTTATTATAATTGACTAATTATTCCCGGAAAATGATTAAGAATTGAATTAAGTTCGGGTTCCCACATATTTAGCTTAAATCGATGACGTTTAATTTAATCCTTAAATATAGGATATTACTGCGTTTTAATCCTGAATTACACCAAACCTTAATATAAAATTCCAAAATTAAAAAATTAGACTTATAATAATTATTTAAGCTTAAACTTAATTTTTCATAATTTTATAAAGCTTAAAACTAGGCGTTTCAATTAACTCGTTAATTAGCGTTTCGTGCGGTGATTAAATCCCGAATAAATCCAAAACTCGTTATTTTGATCCCAAATTTTAAACATAAAATTTTTAAGATTTATTCTACCCTTCCAAGTTATATGCCACACCCGTGGACCCATGGATTCAATTTTTATTTTTAAAATTCAAAATTGACAAAATAATGAACCACCCGAGCCATCTCACGATTTACTCGAGCCACGCCAGAGCCACCCTGAGCCAAACCCGAGCCATCCCATCTAGGATCCCTCCTGACCAAGACCCGTCCTTGGAACCTAGCCCAAAATCTCTCAAACTCTCCTGGAAAATGGCCCAGTTACTGCATGATTTGTGTGTGAGACTCTCATGAACCATAGGACTCCTAACTAGTCTAGGACTTCTCCCAGCCCTCAACCATTTGACCCTTCACGACCCTAACCTTCCCTGACCACACCCAGACCCATCCTAGACCGGCCCAGCCCCTGGAACCCAAGCACGAAGCTTCTGAATCCAAGGATACAACCTGTGCGTTCTTTGATTCTTCACAGTTGCTGCTTTTACCTCGAGCCAGCTGCGACCCAGCCACACCAGCCCATAGACCGACCCCTTTCCATCATCCTTAGACCCTACTGGACCTACCTAACTCGCCCAAGCCCCAGTAGTGAGCCCCTAAACTGCGCCGCTGCCCCTTGCAACAGATCGCGCGAGGAGTCCCTTTTCCATGGGACTCCTCCAGGGCTGCGCGTGAGGGGTCCTAGCACCTTCCTTACCCTGACCCATGTCCCTTAGGACCCAACACCCTGACCTGGTCGAGCCCCAAGTGTGAGAACCCGAGATTTTTTCGTTCTTAAGGAAATCAAGTAAGTAGTATGAACTTGAAAATTTACTTAAAATAAACTCAACAATTTTCGTTATAACTAGATAACTTGGATATTAACTTAGATTTTCTGCTAACTTGACTCGTGTAAGTAACTTCAAAGCTCGGGAATGATCTCAACCGGAAGCTTAGCTGCAAGTAACCAAATCCATCGAAGTATTATCACCGGAGGAGTAAAACCCCAGATCAAGGATTCGATCTCGCAGCTCAAAGCAGCTCAACCAAGCTTGTCCTAACAAGACCAAAAAGTTGAGCTAAGAGTTTGGACAAACTTATTATGCAAGAGACTACCTTTGAGTTAACCTATGAAGGAGCTAAGGGGGAGTTAAGAGCTAGGACATATTAATGATGCAGGAAATGACCTTTTAGAAGATCAAGATGACATTTAAGAAGTGCATGAGATTTTGAGCCACATTCATGACTAATCTAGAACTTGATGAATGCATGGGATTTTGGATTTTCATGCATGAAACTTTGTACCTACATTATGAGCACCATTATTCCATTCTTGAGACCCAAGAATTCGGCCAAGGTGGAGACAAAAGGACAAAACTCATCTATAAATATGACATGCAAGGCTAGGAGATGCACTTCACAATTTCCCCTCAACCTCTCAAAAATTTCGGCTCTCCCCTCTTCACAAAAGCCTCGGCCGATTCAAGCAAGGAGGAAGCATCGTTCGAACGGTTCGTGTGATCAGTCAAGAGCTAAAGTTCTACGTCAAAGTGCCGCCCAAATTCCGAGAGGAAACTTCATGCCAAAGTCTACAAATTTCAGTTCTAACCTCAAAATACAGTAAGTGGGCTTTTGCTATGTACATCGATTGTATTTTTAAACCTTGATATAAATAACGTGACATGCATGTTGGTGTGTCCTTTTTTTCGAAAATATCAGTCTGATTTATTTAAAATTTCGATCGATTATGTGTTTTCCTTTGTGCTTCGAATTTCTTGATTCCGCTGTGCAGTATGGAAACTCTGAGATTTGAATATCTGAAAAGTTCTGTCTGTAACTTCTGATGTCTTTGTTGCACTGTTACAAATTGACTTGAAATGGGACGAGAATTGTGATTCTGTTCGGCCCCCATTGGTGGGTATAAAACCATGTTCTTGTTAGAGTAGGTGCCCGTCGAGCCAATTGTTGGCCGAGTGTTCACAATGAAACTCTATGTATAAGCAGTCTTTATTTTAATAATATTTGAAATTATTACTTTGGCACATCTTTATCTGTATACCCATGCTAGTTGCATAGATAAAGCCCTTGAATATACAAATAGTAGAAAGAATATGAGATGCTCATACGATGAGTATCATGAAACTCATATTTGTAATACTGTATATTCTAAACGGTTCCTAGTCGATTCAGCCGCCACTAAGAAGGATATAGGCCGCTCGAGTTAGAGACTAGTATCTGCGATGTGAGTACCATGTTTCATTGGTAGGGGACATTGTGATGTTCGAGCATGCAGATAGGTGCTCCTGGTAGAGTGAACTGAACAACCCTCCATAAAAGGACTTTCCAAGTGGTTCTCATTTATCGAGTGGAAAAGTCCTGGTTTATGGTTGTACACCATTAGTCCTTATGACCCGGGACAACATTGAGACTCTATGTGCTAGCGTTTCACTTTGACTTGTTTACCGACTCTTATGGGGTCATCAGGTGGCAAGGTTGGGTGATCTGTCGAAACATATAGGAGTCGATGCATTGTAGTCGGGGATTCACCGCTTACCTTCGGGTATGGATATCATATGTGTTATCATGTGTATGTAGGTTGAAATCTCTGGCCAGAGTATGGTGGTAATTATGAAAGGGGTTTCATAGATTACACCATCGATGCAACTACGACATGACACATAGTATCGATTCATTGACAACTCTCGATAAACCAATGGTTGTCGAATCGATCGGGATATATGAGTTGAAGGGACCGTACTGTACGCTAACCATAATTGAATGGTTCTTGCAGGAACTATCATTTGTTACCTAGGGAATCATGTAAGCGATGCTGCTAGGCGTTTAACATGATTGGTTGGGTACTATCAGACTTGAGTTCTGACGTTCTTATTATCAAGGAGTTGATAAGTAAGAATGGAGCAATTGGGGTATGCTCGAATAAGGACATGTTTAGTCCGAATCACATGGAGATGTGAACCCACGGCTAGTTGTATCAATGAACCATTGAGGGCCACACAAGTGCTAGCTTTCTAGATCCCGTTGAGAAGTAAAATAGTTCAATGTGTTGAACGGCTTATAAAGGAGTTTATAAGCGTAAGGAAAATTAGAAGTATGACTTCTATAAAGGAGAAAATAGTTCAATGTGTTGAACGACTTATAAATGAGTTTATAAGTGTAAAGAAAAATAGAAGTATGACTTCTATGAGAGAAATGTAAATTTTAATTTATGGAAGTGTTCCTAAATTAAAAGTTGGCCAATTGAATAATGTATTTGAAAATTGTGATTTTCATAAACATTATTATGGACTAAATTAAATTAATTCAAGTGTTGAATTAATTAAACACTAGTGGACCTAGTAGAGTCCAAATAATTAAATTAATTCAAGTGTTGAATTAATTAAATTATATTGAGTCTTGTAGAGCTCAATTTAAATTAATTATTTAACTAGTGGGACTTGGGTAAATTCAAGTAATGTTTAATTAGTCTCAAATATGTTTGAGATAATTAAATTTAGTCCATGGTTTTTATTTTGATAAAAACCATATAATATATCATGCATGGGAGGTGAAGGGTTGGAGACAACTTTTTCAAATATCAAGGCATGGCATGCTACTTTTGGTCACTACTTTTTGCATGTCCAAGGCTAGTCTCCCTCCCCTCATTCACAAGCAATGGCCGAAATCCTCTCCTCTCATTCTCTCCCAAGTTTTTCTCTCATTTTCTTCTTCAAGTGTTGAGGAATGAAAAATACTTCTCTTTGAAAAATCCTCCTATTTTTCTAGTGCAAAATTTGAGGGGATCTACCTAGTTGGTGGTGGACCTAATTTGAAGGAAAGATTCAAGAACTTGGAGGAGGAAGCTTGTAGATTGTCATCCTTTTCAAGAGCCAAGTTGTTTACAACTTGGTTGGTGCCATCATCAACCTCAAGAGGTTGATAGGTAACGATTTTCTTACACCCTATGTATGACATAGTTGTGTTTTTTTATTTGCTACACCAAATGCATGGTGGCCGAAATTTTTCCCTTAAAATTCGATTTTTAAACTTCCGTTGCGCTTCCGGCCACCGTAACCGATCCCCCTTCAAGTGGTATCCGAGCTATGGTTACGATTTTGTGTAGCAATTACAAGATATTATGTTGAGATCGATTTCTAACCGCATGAGAACAATGTTTTGCAACGTTTCAAGGCCGGTTTTGGGGCGGTTTTTGGGCAGCATGTTGCTGCCCATTTCGGGCAGCTTGGGCTGCCATAAATAAATTAATTGGAAAGTAGACAAAGGTGTTTGTATACTTTGTTAATTTAGTTTATAATCGTGGCGGTTAGTGATTGGATCAAGATATATAATATTGGATCAATTAATTATTGTGATAATTAATTGATGGTGTATGATATGTGATATTATGCATTAAGGATGATCAAAAGCCCAAGCCCAATTTGCTAGGTGTATGCTAGGATATTTTGTGTTGAATGATTGTAATAATTATCAAATTTAAAAGTAGGCTTGGTTTATGGCCCGTTCCCACCCCATGAGATGTATCCCTATTTGCCATGGATATTTATTTGTAAATATTAGTATAGTGGATGATCAAGATTGGAAGATGGTGGCCATGATGATTATGAAGATCGAAGACATGTAAATATTGGAAGCTTATGTAATAGTTGCATTTGCATCCCGTGCATTTCCCTAGGATTGGACCTAGGCCCGTGTTTAGCTCACACGGTCCATTAGTATTGGGGCGATTGATCATCCTTGTTTTGTTTACTGTTTATAATATATGCATGATATGTTATAAATAATGAGTATGTGCGTTATTATTATGATAATAACAAAGTTGCATGAATCCGGCAAACATACGATCAAACATGGCGAGCTTTTAAAATAAAATTAATGATGAGACCTTTCAAAACTAAAAACCCTCATTTTGAATAAGATTCAAAATTAATATCAAGCCCGGAAAGGGGAATTATAAAATTGGTTATAATTTCCTTGTCTTCCATCGACAATGGGTGCATGATGAACGCTACCCGTACTCGGGGCTCGGCTCATATTATTGGGGGGGCCTTGGGTGCCGGAAAGCTGTGACATCCATTGACATGGTGATGTGAACTACGTGGAACTCCCATGACTTCGGCTCAGATAATTGGGGGAACTCATGGCGACCGTCCATTAAGGTTCAACATCGATGGGTAAGGCTTGACACGTAAAGATGAACGACGTCTATAATGGGCCCTAATCAAACGTGAGACAAAAGTTTACGTTAAGGGTTGCATTGTGATGCAATTGGGAAACTACCTTTTAGGAATTGTGATTGGCTGTATAATCGGGATCATAATTCGCTAATTGGACCTTACGTACCTACTGAGGAAAGGAGTTTCCCGTTTTCACTAGAGGGTAGTGAAAGATATCAAAACAGTGGGAGTAAATATTTATAAAGTTAAAGTCCATACTTTATATCTTACCAAATATTTTAAATAGTCATCAACATTTATCTGTTTTACTTTTCAGTACAAGTTTTGACAATGTCTTCGATTCGCAATCCGATATCTGCAATACTCGACAAACACATGTTAACCGGACCTAATTACCTCACTTGGCTAAGAAACCTAAAAATAGTCTTGAATTCGGAAAGGGTAGCATATACACTGACTGAGTCGCCCCCTGTTGAGGCTCCGACTGACTGCACTCCTGAGGAATTGCAGACTTACAAGGAATGGTGTGACCATGACTTGATAGCCAGGTGTTATATGCTGACTTCTATGAATGATGAGCTACAGAGGCGTTTTGAGGATGCAAAGAATGCTGCTGACATTCATATGCACCTCAAAGAGCTCTTTGGTGAGCAAACACGGCCTCTTAGACATGCTACCGTCAAGGAGCTGATCACTATGCGCATGCGAGATGGGGCCTCGGTCCATGAGCATGGCCTGAAGTTGATTGGGCTCGTGGATAAGCTCGTTGGCATGGATATGATCTTGCCTTCGGAGTTGACCACTGACGTGTTGCTGTTATCATTGCCTAGCTCATTTGATCCTTTTGTGGGGAACTTCAACATGAACAAGATAGAGCCGACCCTTGAGGAGTTGGTAAATATGCTTGTTATGTTTGAATCAACCATCAAGAAAGAGAAGTTGGTTCTTTATGTGGGTTCTTCATCTGGTACGAAGATTGATCCACATGGGAAGGGAAAGAAGAGTTCTTTCCAACGTCCCAAGAAGAACGTGCCCTTGATGAGGCAATCTCCGAATCCCATTGTGGCAGCCACACCAGTTAAGGCTGACAAGACTAGTTATGTTTGTCATCGCTGCAAGAAGCCTGGACATTGGAGGCGAAATTGCAAAGAATATCTTGCCCAGAAAAGTTCTGGAAATGGTATGTTCTACGTTGAAGTAAACATTTCAGTTAACTCTACTTCTCGGGTATTGGATACCAAATGTTGATCACATCTCTGTAATGAGTTACAGGTGATGGGAAGAAGTAGAAAGCTTAAGGAAGGTGTGACCTTCTAGAGGATAGGCAATGGAGCAAGAGTTGCTGCCAAGACCTTAATAAATATTTACTTATTGTTGAACAATGATTTTAAGTTGTTTTTAAGAGATGTTTTGTTTGTACCTTTTTGGTGAAAAACATTGTTTCCATTTCTATTGTGATAAAGATGGATATTCTTGTTTATTTAGCAAAGGTGTTTGCAAAATTTACAAGAATGAATGTTTAATTGGTACTTGAGAACTTGAAAACGATCTCTATAACTTAAAATTAAAAGATATTCCATTAAATGTCCATTCAAAGGCATACACCATATAAGATATGGATGGGTAAGCCTCCTAAGTATTCTTATCTTAGAATATGGGGGTGCCCTGCTTATGAAGCAGGTAGTGGGAGATAAATTGGATAGTCGATCCATTTTATGCTACTTTGTGGGATATCCAAGGAATTCAGTTGGATATCATTTCTATCATCCTCAAGAAACAAAGGTGTTTGTTTCTAGGAATGCAACCTTTTTGGAAAGGGAATTTCTATTGGATAGAAAAGGGGAGATGATAGAACTCGAAGAGGTTCGAGAGACACCCACAATTATAGAACCCACACCCGAAGAGCCAAGTGAGGAGATACAAGCTCCTAGAAGATCCGAGAGAGTCTCGAGACCACCTATGAGGTATGGTCAGCTTCTTGAAGAGGGCCATGATGAGCCTAACCATGGATGTGATCCAAGGACCTTCAAGGAAGCGTTATTTGATTCCGATTCATCCAAATGGCTTGAAGCTATGGAATCTGAGTTGAATTCCATGCAATCGAACCAAGTGTGGAATCTCGTGGATCCACCTGAGGGAATTGTTCCCATAGGGTGTAAATGGATTTACAAGAGGAAATTTGGGGCGGATGGGAAGGTATTGACCTTCAAGGCGCAATTGGTGGCAAAAGGATATACTCAAATACAAGGAGTTGACTTTGAGGAAACCTTTTGACCAGTTGCAATGTTCAAGTCTGTAAGGATATTGCCAGCCATAGCTGCATGGTAAGACTATGAGATATGGCAGATGGATGTCAAGACAGTCTTTCTTAATAGGGATTTTAAGAAAGTGATTTACATGTCTCAAACCTGGAGGGTTTACATCTATCGAAAGTGAGCATATGGTATGCAAACTTCAGAGATCTATTTATGGTCTAATGCAGGCATCTGGGAGTTGGAACCTTAGATTCGATAGTACAATCAAAGAGTTTGATTTACTAAGAATCCTGAGGAACCCTGTGTGTATAAGAAGGTCAGTGGGAGTGTTGTGACATTCCTGGTGCTTTATGTTGATGACATTCTAATCATTGGGAATGATGTAGGAATGTTGCAATCAACTAAGATATGGTTAGCGAGTAAGTTCTCGATGCAGGACTTGGGTGAAGCATCTTTTGTATTGGGATACAGATCTATTGAGATAGATCGAAAAGATTGCTTGATCTCACCCAGTCCACATACATTGATACCATCGTGAAGCGGTTCTCGATGGATGAGTCCAAGAGAGGACATCTACCAATGTGTCATGGCGTGTCCCTATCCAAGTCTGTCTTTCAAGACTGATGCAGAGATAGCGGCGATGACAAAGCATTTCTTATGCATCTGCGATTGGTAGCATCATGTATGAGATGATATCTACACGTCCTGACGTGGTTTTCGCACTAAGTGTAGTGAGTAGATATCAATCGAACCCCGGTCTTCCACATTGGAAAGCTGTGAAAGACATCCTCAAGTAGTTGAGAAGGACCAATAAATTGTTCTTGGTCTATGGGGTGGAGAACTAAAATTGGAAGGCTATACCGACTCTAGCTTCCGAAGCGATATCGATGACTCGAATTCAACCTCTGGTTTTGTATTCATGCTCAATGGTGCTGCTGTCTCTTGAAAGAGTTCTAAGCAAGACAATACTGCGGATTCCAGCACAGAGGCCGAATACATTGCTGCATCAGATGCAGCAAGGGAGGATGTTTGGATAAGGAATTTCGTCCAAGAGTTGGGTGTCATTCCTAATGGAGTTGCTCCTGTCCCGGTGTTGTGTGACAACACGGGAACTATAGCTCAAGCAAAGGAGCCTAGGTCTCATCAGAAATCCAAACTAGTATTGAGAAAGTAGCACATCCTCGGAGAGATTGTGGAAAGAAGAGAAGTGTCTATTGACAAAGTCGGCTCCGCAGATGATGTTGTTGATCCACTAGCTAAGCTTTTACCTGGACCATTATTCGAGATGCATCGCGAATCAATGGGTTTGAAGCATATGGGTAGTTGGCTCTAGTGCAAGTGGGAGATTGTTAGAGTAGGTGCCCGTCGAGCCAATTGTTGGCCGAGTGTTCACAATGAAACTCTATGTATAAGCAGTCTTTATTTTAATAATATTTGAAATTATTACTTTGGCACATCTTTATCTGTATACTCATGCTAGTTGCATAGATAAAGCCCTTGAATATACAAATAGTAGAAAGAATATGAGATGCTCATATGATGAGTATCATGAAACTCATATTTGTAATACTGTATATTCTAAACGGTTCCTAGTCGATTCAGCCGCCACTAAGAAGGATATAGGCCGCTCGAGTTAGAGACTAGTATCTGCGATGTGAGTACCATGTTTCATTGGTAGGGGACATTGTGATGTTCGAGCATGCAGATAGGTGCTCCTGGTAGAGTGCACTGAACAACCCTCCATAAAAGGACTTTCCAAGTGGTTCTCACTTATCGAGTGGAAAAGTCCTGGTTTATGGTTGTACACCATTAGTCCTTATGACCCGGGACAACATTGAGACTCTATGTGCTAGCGTTTCACTTTGACTTGTTTACCGACTCTTATGGGGTCATCAGGTGGCAAGGTTGGGTGATCTGTCGAAACATATAGGAGTCGATGCATTGTAGTCGGGGATTCACCGCTTACCTTCGGGTATGGATATCCTATGTGTTATCATGTGTATGTAGGTTGAAATCTCTGGCCAGAATATGGTGGTAATTATGAAAGGGGTTTCATAGATTACACCATCGATGCAACTACGACATGACACATAGTATCGATTCATTGACAACTCTCGATAAACCAATGGTTGTCGAATCGTTCGGGATATATGAGTTGAAGGGACCGTACTGTACGCTAACCATAATTGAATGGTTCTTGCAGGAACTATCATTTGATACCTAGGGAATCATGTAAGCGATGCTGCTAGGCGTTTAACATGATTGGTTGGGTACTATCAGACTTGAGTTCTGACGTTCTTATTACCAAGGAGTTGATAAGTAAGAATGGAGCAATTGGGGTATGCTCGAATAAGGACATGTTTAGTCCGAATCACATGGAGATGTGAACCCACGGCTAGTTGTATCAATGAACCATTGAGGGCCACACAAGTGCTAGCTTTCTAGATCCCGTTGAGAAGTAAAATAGTTCAATGTGTTGAACGGCTTATAAAGGAGTTTATAAGCGTAAGGAAAATTAGAAGTATGACTTCTATAAAGGAGAAAATAGTTCAATGTGTTGAACGACTTATAAATGAGTTTATAAGTGTAAAGAAAAATAGAAGTATGACTTCTATGAGAGAAATGTAAATTTTAATTTATGGAAGTGTTCCTAAATTAAAAGTTGGCCAATTGAATAATGTATTTGAAAATTGTGATTTTCATAAACATTATTATGGACTAAATTAAATTAATTCAAGTGTTGAATTAATTAAACACTAGTGGACCTAGTAGAGTCCAAATAATTAAATTAATTCAAGTGTTGAATTAATTAAATTATATTGAGTCTTGTAGAGCTCAATTTAAATTAATTATTTAACTAGTGGGACTTGGGTAAATTCAAGTAATGTTTAATTAGTCTCAAATATGTTTGAGATAATTAAATTTAGTCCATGGTTTTTATTTTGATAAAAACCATATAATATATCATGCATGGGAGGTGAAGGGTTGGAGACAACTTTTTCAAATATCAAGGCATGGCATGCTACTTTTGGTCACTACTTTTTGCATGTCCAAGGCTAGTCTCCCTCCCCTCATTCACAAGCAATGGCCGAAATCCTCTCCTCTCATTCTCTCCCAAGTTTTTCTCTCATTTTCTTCTTCAAGTGTTGAGGAATGAAAAATACTTCTCTTTGAAAAATCCTCCTATTTTTCTAGTGCAAAATTTGAGGGGATCTACCTAGTTGATGGTGGGCCTAATTTGAAGGAAAGATTCAAGAACTTGGAGGAGGAAGCTTGTAGATTGTCATCCTTTTCAAGAGCCAAGTTGTTTACAACTTGGTTGGTGCCATCATCAACCTCAAGAGGTTGATAGGTAACGATTTTCTTTCACCCTATGTATGACATAGTTGTGTTTTTGTATTTGCTACACCAAATGCATGGTGGCCGAAATTTTTCCCTTAAAATTCGATTTTTAAACTTCCGTTGCGCTTCCGGCCACCGTAACCGATCCCCCTTCAGTTCTGGCCTCACCCCTTAGAGGACTAACATATTGGGGACAATTTGACCATGGAAATGAGATGAGTAAGAGTGTTCTGCCTGTTCTGATATGTTCTGTTCCGAATTGAAATGATCTGTATTGCTTCTGTTTTGTTCTGAATCATTTGATAAGTTCTGTCTCTTATTCGATTCGTTTCCGTTGTGCCAAGTTAAGAATATTAGTTTTGAAAGTATGTTAAATAATTAAGTTCTATATGTATCTTTGGAATCGATCGACCCCCACTTGCTGAGTGTTTTCCCAAAACACTTACCCCTTACAAATTTCAGATAAAACTGAGGAACAAGTAAATAAGGAGGAGCAAGAGGCATTCTGGGGATGGTGATCAACTGCTGAGATCAAGAATTCAGAAAATGTCTATCTTTCCTTTTGTTTCATTTCGAAAACTCATATGTAATCTTCATTTTGCATTATCGATGTAAGACAATATTTTATTTATGAAAAAGACTGGTTTTTGGCATTTAGATACGAGGCTTAATTGTTTTCAAGTAATTGTTAAACAATGCCGGATGTCACCGATGCTTCGGACTCGGGGCGTGACACCAAGACCCCGTGCATAGTGATGGAACCCCTTGGCTTTGCACAACCCAACAAACTAACGTTCCTCACCTCTTTTCTTTGGCCTACGCTCTAGCTTTATTCTTTTTGTTAGGACCAATGGAATCCGGATATCTCCACACTGGTATGATATTGTCCACTTTGGGTTTTAACCCTCATGGTTTTGCTTTGGAACCACTTAAAAGGCCTCATACCAATGGAGATATTATTTATCTTTATTAACCCATGATCTTCCAATGTGGGACTTTGGTTGCATCCCAACAATCCTCCCCTCAAACGAAGTTCCACTATTATTTTCATAGTCCGAGCCTCCCCTCAAGCCTTATTCGTCCTCCAATCGAGGTTACTCCACTTCACTGCGTTGGAGCGCACACATTACATGAATAATGGGAGGATAAACCACCTCGAGAGTTTAATCAAGGATTTTTACCGGGACCCTCACCTCTTTCTTTTAGATATCGAGGATTCTACCCAAACGGCTCGATCTAGACCATGGCTCTGATACCACTTGTTACGACCAATGGAATCCAGATATCTCCAAACTGGTATGATATTGTCCACTTTGGGTTTTAACCCTCATGGTTTTGCTTTATGGAACCACCCAAAAGGCCTCATAACCCTCATGGTTTTGCTTTTTGGAACCACCCAAAAGGCCTCATACCAATAGAGATATTATTCTATCTTTATTAACCCATGATCTTCCAATGTGAGACTTTGGTTGCATCCTAACACTTTTTTATTTGCAACGTCTTTGGTGTGCTTTAAGGACTCTTTAAAACATGTAAAAACATCCTTCAAACATATCCTAATCATGGAAGCCACTTTAGATCATAAAAATCATAGTTTTTGGTTCACATATCATGCTTTAAAATTCATGTTTGATGCAAAAACGAAAATATAACAAAGTGCAACTTGTTTTTCATTCAAAACACAATTAAATAAATACTATGGTGTGATGATGAGCAAAAGAAGAATTATGGTGTGCCTTTGAGTTTTAAACGCAAGAAAAAACGTTGACGACGAAGAACGGCGGCGAGGAGGGCCTAAACTCGGTTTCCCTTGAAGCTTCTCGAAAATTTGCTCTTCAAATATTGAATGTGTGTGTGCCGTGTGGTTGATGGGATTTTTCAGAAAGTGGCGTGTGATTTTTGTGTCACAATGAGTAGGGTTTGAAGGTGGTTTAAACATATTATTCGCTAAATAAATTACTAACTAGGCTTAGGCCTATTAAGCCAACCAATTAAGCCCATTAGCCTTTATTAGGATTTAATAAAATATTATCAAAGTTTTTTTTTAAATAAATTTGTTAATTTATTAGCCGGGTTGTCAAAAAACTTGCATTTTTATTGTAAAACCCACTCCGATAAAATTTAAGACCTGGCATATAAAATCACCTCAAACCCCTTTATTTTAAAAAATATGAAAAACCAACAACAAAATTTTAAACAATTAAAACAATTATTTAATAAAACATTTTCTATTTTTCAGCCATCGGTCTCCGTTCCTCGATCGCAACTCAAATAACCTTTTAAAAATACATTTTAATGCAATTATTTAAAAAAATATATTTTAAACATGCAAATATGCACAACATAATTAATTAATACAATTAAAACATTTAATTAAAATACAAAAGAATTTAACAATTGCATGCATGTGGTTTGCGTTGACCTTTAAATTTTTGGGGCGTTACAATTAACTCATCATATCACATAGAATATCTTCACCCGTAGGCGAACGGTGAATCCCCGACTATAATACATTTTCTCATACGTATTTCAAAACTACACCCAACCTCGCCACCTGATGACCCTCGATGGAGTCGGTAAACGGATCAAAGTGCATGCTAATATGTATAGCCCCTACATTGTACTGGGCCAAAGGATTAATGGTGTACAATCATAGCTACTGACTATTTAATTCGATAAGTGAGAACCACTTGGACAGTCCTGAGGGAGGGTTGTTCAGTGCATTATTACATTATCACACATATGTGTGAATTGACATCTCCATGCCCTTGCCAATGAAACATGGTGTTTACACTACAGATGCTATTATCAAGCTTGAGCGACATTTATCCTTGTTTTAGGCGGCTGATTCGACTAGGAATCTGTTTAAAATATACGGTACACTTCCTAATGAGTTTCATGATCTTACGTTGTGACTCAGACCTCATGGTGCCTATTGTATATTAATGGACTTTATCTATGCAGCTTACGTGGGTATACAGATAAAGTATATTGCCATAATCGAATTAAATCATAAAATATTATTAAAATAAAGATTTTTTTACATTAGAGTCAATAAAGCCCGAGTCACAAGTTGGCTTGCCGACATCTATTCTAACAATCCACTTACCCTGTAGTCAACTACCCATAGATCTTAGACCCACTGCTTCCCGATGCTTCTCAAACAATGGTCCTGGTAGGTGCTTCATCAGTGGATCAGCAACTTTACCTGCGGAGGGGACTCTCTCTATCAATATGTCTTCTCTTTCCACAATCTCCTGGATTATGTGGAACTTCTTCAGTATATATTTGGATCGCTGATGAGACATCGGTTCCTTTACTTGTGCAACGGCACCAGTGTTTTCAGAGTAGACCGGGACTGGATCAACTATTTGAGGAATGACACCAAACTCTTGGATGAAACTCCTCATCCAAACACCCTTCTTTGTTGCAGCCGATGCAGCTATGTGTTCGGCCTCAGTGGTTGAATCCTCTGTGGTGTCTTGCTTGGAACTCTTTAAGAGACAGCACTACCATTGAGCTTGAATAAATATCCAGAGATTGATTTTGAATCATCCACATCTGATTGGAAGATTAGAATAAATGTAGCTTTCCAATTTTAGTTCCCCACTCCAATACACCAAGAAAAAATTCTTAGTTCTTCTCAAATACTTAAGAATGTCCTTCACTACTTTCCAATGCAGTGGACCGGGAAAGGTGAAGTTGATTTTTAGATTATAGAAGGGATTCCTTCTCGTATCCTCTATATAGCTCGTCGTTGGAACCTATTTTGGAACTGCTAGATCTAGCTTACTGGACACTTTTAGAGATCAGATTAGGCGCTTGAGCGAAATGCCGCAAAATAAAAGGAAGGAAAATCCATGGACCAACCCCATCATCTCCACCCCGTAGGAACTACGAGATCACCCCAAGGGCGCCTTCGGCATCCATGGATCACAGACCTATCATAGAACCCTGTTCAATAAGTGAAACATATTAGCTGTTCGTTCTCAGGTTGGGCAGTAAGGGTCGGAGAAGGGCTATCACTCATTCTTAAAACCAGCGGTCTTAATTCTTAAGACCAAAGAGTCGGGCGGAAAAAAGTGGGGGAAAACACTCTGTTCCTACTGATATCGGCTTTCAACACTCAGTGAATATGCAATATAAGGCCGAGTAGATATCATTCCATACATAATACTACCTATGGAAAATGCATATGGAATGCGGCTCATGGTTTCTATCTCTTCATCAGTCTTAGGGCACATAGACTTTGATAGAGACACATCATGAGACATTGGGAGATATCTCACCTTCATAGAGAATCTATTCTGTATGGTATCGATATATGTGGATTGGGTGAGCCCTAGCATCATCTTTGATCTATCCTTATAGATCTGTATTCCTAATAATATGATAGTTCACCCATATCCTTCATGTAGAACTTACAGCTAACCATACTTTAGTTGACTACAATATCTCTACATCATTTATAATGAGTAGTATGTCATCAACATAAAGTACTAGAAATGTCACTGCACTCCCACTAACCTTCTTGTATACACAAGGTTCCTCAAGATTTTTTTTTCAAAATCAAAATCTTTGATAGTGTTGTCAAATCTGAGGTTCCAGCTCCTTGATGTCTGTTTGAGTCCATAAATGGATATCTGAAGTCTTCATACTTTATGCTCACTTCCTACTGAAGTGAATTCTTCAGGTTAAGACATGTATATCTCTTTCTTAATATCTCCATTAAGGAACATTGTCTTCACATCCATCTGTCATATTTCATAGTCAAACCATGCTGTTATGGCTAGCAGTATTCTAATGGACTTGAACATTGCGACTGGAGAAAATATTTCCTCATAGTCAATACCTTTGAGTATATCTTTTTATTACCAATCTAGCTTTGAAGATCACCACCTTCCATCTGCTCCAAGTTTCCTCTTGTAAATCCATTTGCATCTTATGGGAATGATTCCCTCAGGTGGATCTACTAAGGACCACACTTGGTTTGAATACATGGAGTCCATCTCGGACTGCATGGCTTCAAGTCATTTAGATGAATCAACATCAGAAAATACTTCCTTGAAATTCCTTGGATAGCATCCATGAGCGGGCTCACCTTGTCCCTCTTCAAGAAGCAGGATCAATCTATTATGCAGCCTTGAGATCCTTTCGGATCTCTTAGGAGCTTGTGTTTCTTTGATTGTCTGTTGAGGTGTGGATTCTACTACTTGTATAGTGTTCTCGAATCTCATCGAGTTCTATCATCCTGTCTTTTCTATCTAATAGAAAGTCCTTCCCTATGAAGGTGACATTTCTTAAACAAACCCCTTTGTTTTACTAGGATAAATAGAAGTTGTATCCAACTGAGTTCTTTGGATGTCCCACAAAGTAGCACAAATTGCCTCTACTATCCAATTTGTCTCCCACTGTATGATTCACGTAAGCAGGGCATCCTCATATTCTTAAGTAAGAATATTTGGACGGCTTTTCCATCCATATCTCATATGGAGTTTTATCCACTACCTTTGTGTGGACTTTATTCAACAACCTTACCTCTTTTTCAAGCACATATCCCAAAAGGATGGCGGAAACTCAGTGAATCCCATAATAGATTGGACCATGTCGATAAATGTCCGATTATGACGTTCTGACACACCATTCAACAGGGGTGTGGCAGTCGGAGTGGACTGTGAGAGAATCTCATTCTCTTTAAGGTAGTGTTCAAATTCAATACTCAAGTATTCTATACCTCGATCTAATCGTAGTTTTTAATACTATTTCCTAACTGTTTCTCTACTTCTGCTCTGAATTCTTCAAATATTTTAGAGGTTTTAAATTTTTATTTCATTAAATACACATACCGATACCCCGAATGGTCATTGGTAAAGGTAATGAAGTAGAAATGGTCAAATTTCGTGCTAACATTTAACGGGCTACACACATCTGTATGGATCAAATCTAATATATGATGTGCACGTTCCATTTTCCCTAGGAAAGGGGCCTTGGACAATTTTCCTTTGAGAAAGGACTCGTATTTCTCTCGAGAGTTTATGTCTGGCGAGTCAAACATGCCCTCTCCACTAGATTGTGAATCCTTCTTTGGGAAATATGTCCTAGCCTATGGTGCCACAATTTTGCTTGGTTTAGACTATCTTATTTTCTTTTGTTTGTCGTTGTTGAAATCGTGTTTACTTGGACATTCACTTATCATTGCCAAAACATTTTTAGCCCAGATAATTCTTATGTCCAGACTTCTTGCAGTGAGCATACATGTTCTATGTTATCGGGTCTTTTGTGTCCTTTAAGAATCTTTTAGAGCTTGCCTCTATTGGGCTTGTTTTCTTGTCACGGCATTTCTTTCTCTTACCTTGTGGGCCATTTTCGTCCTTGATGAGAAGCCTACTAGAAAGCAATTATTTCTATGCTTTATGGTGGTATCATAAGTCGTAAGCGTATTGACTATCTCTTCAATGCTATAATTTATCATAAGTCGTAAGCGTATTGACTATCTCTTCAATGCTATAATTTATCTTATTCAAATTGAAATTCACCATAAATCCGTCAAATGAGGAAGAGAATGACAACAATTGATGTCATGTAGTAACTCGTTGGGAATCACCTATTCTAGGCCCACCACCTTCTCAATAAGCACAATCATATGTATACTACGCTCATGGACCAGAGCCCCATCTTGCATGTGTGTATTCATGAGCTCCTTGAAAGTAGTGTGCATCATTATATGAGTTTCATGCACCATGCAACTCTTATATGTGTATTCGAATGTCAGCAACATTCAATATTTCCTCGATCGAACTGTCTCTTCAGTTCCTTAGACATAGAAACTAGCATATAACACTTTAGCTTGCATACAATGGTTCCCACCATCTTGCATGCTTTGTCAGTTCAACAAGACTAACATTAGTGTGTATGCTATTTTCTCCGAATTTAGAACAATGTACCCAGCCAATCTTGAAAATTAGTGTTATATTAGCTTTCTTTAATAACAAAAATAGATTGCATGATGAAATCATAAATCTACCAATATGAAAACAGAATAAATATTATTGACTATTTTAAAATATTTTGTAAGACGTAAAATATTGAAATTTGTTTTTACAAATTGCCTCCCATTATTTTGACATTCTCACCACCCTCTGATGAAATACGAGAAATTCAATTTCCTTAGTGAGTATGCAAGGTCCAATTGCAAAATCATGTTCCCGAATAATATCAAGCAATCATAATTTCCAAAAGGTAGAGCCCAATTGCATCTCCTTGCAACCCTTACGTAATTTTTGCCTCACGTTTGAGGAGGGTCCAATAATATGATCCACTTTCTCTTCACTTGTCGAGCCCGGCCCATCAATGTTGAAACTTAGTGGACGGTCGCCATGAGCTCCCCCCAATAATATGAGCTGAAGTCATGGGAGTTCTACGTAGTTCATATCAAATATGTCAGTGGAAGTCACAACTTTCTGGCGTCTAGGCTTCCGCAATAATATGAGCCAGACATTGACCGCGGGTAGCGTTCATCATAACCACCGTTGATGGAAGGCAAAAAATTATTAAACTTTCTTTTAATTGTTGTGGGGACCCGGACGCTGATCTGTCTTATTAATCATCTTCGGGATTCAATTATCAATTAAGATAAAACAGGGTCTAAAAATTTTTCTTTTTAAAATGTAACTGCGGAAGGTAATGGAATATAAACAATATACATCTCTGTATAAAAACTACAGTTCAGTAGAAAAGTACAATACTGTACAACCTAAGTCTAAGGTTCAATTACTAAATTCAAGTAATAAACTAAGTCTGCTACAAGTCCGGAATCACCACGCTAACTCGTCTTCTCTCATCGTCATCTCGACCCTGATCCAGCCCCATCTGTTGTCATGCACACATACAAAACAAGACAACAGCCGGATAACTCCGGTGAGAATAAATCCCAGTATAAAACATGGTAAGCATGTATATAAACAATCTAAATCATAAAACATGCTATCATGTATAGAAACCATCTATTTCATAATCTATGAAATTAATCAAACAAGCATGCAGCTCAAATCAGATAAACATGCATATAAACCATCTTAATCATAAAACATGCTGACCCAACTGAAAGCAGTAATGATGGGTCCCATGATCTAGGAGCCACATCCATATAAGCATGCAGTTCTAATCAAATCATGTCTAGACTTGACTCGATCTATAACTCTAGGGATCCCGTTGTGAATAAGACGACACTGTCTGTCACCTACCCTACCAATCGAGGTGCTGTACGTCTTATTCCTAGACTTCGGCCTGATCTGTATCCACGTCTACAATAGGGGCGGTGATCTTCCCCTAAGCTGTGATATCGCCGAACAGTCTAGAAGTCTGGATGATCTCGCAAACTGTCCTATCTTAATGCATGAATACAAATCTGTAAACCAAGCATAATAAGATAAAACATAAACAAGAATATAGTATGTGATTTATTGGGCAACTCAAGGATGATCTCGATTGAGTTGTTTCTTCCCGAATATCACATGAATTATACCTTTATCGTCCCTGTCTGACAAAGAAGATGACCTGTATCCAAATCTGTCCATATCAATCTGAAATGACAATATCGAATACGCTGTATCAGTGAATAACTTCAATATACAATCTGTTCTGATCAATACTTAATTCAGTATACAATCTGATCAATATCTGAACAAGATACAATCTGAGTCATATCAATAATATCACAATCTAATCGAAATCATATCTGAATCTGATCAATCTGAATCAATCTGATGTTTTGACGGCATACTAATAAAATCTGAATAATCCCGTCAATTCTGAACATCACAAATATAATACTGGAACTCATAATATGTGTTACTACAATTCATAATCTGAATACCAACACAATTCTGATATAGAATCTCAGTCAATATCTTTCAAAAATCATAACAATTACAGAAACGGTCTGTTCTTTAATCTGACTTCAATTCTATAAAGTCTACGCTAGCAGGAACATCATATCTGATTCATATTCAATTCTGACAATATCATAAATTCAAATCTTGTCTAAACATAATAAAACTTACTTTCAGTTGTAGCCTGCGTTGATAGGAACACAGTACTGAAGTCGGATTTAAAATTGAATAGACGGTTCGCTCGCAAATCGAATTCTAAGATCAAGAAGTAAAACTTTCCTCAATCTCTCGATTTTCTGCTAAAGGAAATGAGTAAGGAATCGTGTGTATATATATATTGCATGCAAGATTCGTACGTGGCATCCATTCAATTTTCGCCCAATTTCTTGCAAAATTACGAAAATGCCATTGCCTCCAATAATTACGAAAATGCCATTGCCATCCGATAATTACGAAAATGCCATTTCCCTCAAATAATTACGAAAATGCCATTTCCCTCAAATAATTACGAAAATGCCATCCGAAATCACAAAATGCCATTTAATAATTTAAATCAATTATTTAATTTTCGGGTTCTCACAAAAATGATGACATCTCGGGCCTTACAATTTACGGTGCAAATGCGCGAGGACTTCTCCTTACATCTCATATCAAATCTTCTTGCGGCTTCCCCGGTCCACTTTGTTCCGTCTATAATCCTATTAATTATCATCAATAGATTATAATAATCATCGTCAAATCATTTCGGATTACATGATAAATTTCTCGGGTCTTACATTTCTCCCCCTCTTAGAGCTGAGTTCGTCCCCGAACTCGCCAATAATCTATTCAGATATATCAGAAGAAATGTATACGAGAGGTTAAATCCAAGATTCAAATATCTGATTCCAGTCTGGAATAAGAATTCACTAAGTATAATATCATACTACTTCTCCAATTCTTCTGACAGAATCAATCTTTCCATGTTGGTTATACAACATTCGTATAAACCAATCACAGTTCACAACAAATCAATACCATCAGCCATTATCAAATCTGTTTATCCCAATCAAGGAAATATACAATCTTTAGCTTCAAATACCAATCGTCATTATCCGACGTTGGTTTCTTAAGTCTGTCTATTCTGAACTGTCTTAATAATTATTGTCATACCGGAACAATAATTCATAACATCTAGTGCTAACATCCATCACTAAAGCTGTATAGTGCTAACATCCAACACTAACACTATACCAAAATCTTCTAATTTCTGGATAATACATTCTGACAATCTATCAATCTGTAAAACCATCTAAGAGAGAGTTCATGATATATTCTGTCACGAATACAAACTTCAGCACAATCATAATCTGACATAGTCTACTGTGGCATTCTGATCTTTCTGACCACTTTTCTGACATCAATCTGGGTCATATGGTCACGTTTGTACGGGATCTTGTACAAACTAATAAGATATAGATGGAACAATCTATCAATCATAATCATATTCTATCACAATCTGTAGAAAATGGCGGTAATTTCATTACAAAAGCCATAGAAATGTACTCCCATTTCTATTTAGAACTATACAATTCTGTACTTAGTCTTCTGATTTCTATCTTTCTGTCTTTTCTGTTAGCAATTCAGACATATCAGTACAATTTCTGCCAACATTTCAATACAAATCTGTCACAATTGAGCTAATCTGTCTATATCAACATCATCTGCTCAAATATAAGACATTCTCAATCATCCAACTGAAAACTGATTCCACCACGGTGCACTTCTGACCCTATCTGTGATTTCAGATTGAACTATTCGGTATAAACAAATCAGTTAATAACATAAATGAAAGAAAATATACCTACCTGGTATTCGGCTCTGACTATCAATATCAATTCTGTTATACAATTCTGAAACATTCTGACATCACAAGATAATCAATCTCATACAAAACATACAATCACATATTTGTTACTTTGTTCTGACACAATCAAGTTCTGAACATTCTGATCACATTCTGAACTGTTGTAACTCTCGAAATCAATTCTGATTCGGTTGGAACTGTATACTCTCACTGATTCAAAATAATCTGTAGCAAATACGGATTCAAAACAACAGTAATATCAAATCAAAGACAAAATCTCAATATCCTATACAGATCTAGTGAGTTCAGTGAACTCATAAAGCAAGGGTTTGCTGGTAAATATCTTCATGTCATCCTGATCAACTGCTATATCTTATCTGCAAATAAAATGTGCTTCCCAAAACAATATAAGATGTCTCCAATACTGATTTAGAGCAATAACAATATTCAGCAGATATAAAGCAACAATCGAATAAAATAATCTGCCAAATCAGACAAAATACATTTCTGACAATTCTGATATTTATGAGATTTCTGATCTCGATATCGTTATCAGCCCCTGATCACAATCTCAACTGTATCAAAATCAATCAGTATACTAACTTCAGATATCACATACTCTGAATACAATCTTTTTCAATCAGGATTCTTATCTGAATAATTTCTGTATACAATCATCACAGTTCTCAGAATATTCAATATAATCTTCAGATATTCGATTCGATCAATCAGATGCTACAAATATATCAAAATCTCATAGATACAATGAGCATAAAATCCTCAGAACATCTCTGACTATACTGAAACATGCCAAAGAGCAACACTAAATCAGATGTAACTCCTGGTCGGTACTCTTCTACTGATCTTTCAATTCTTTTAATTCATTTTATATCATTCTGTACACTCAATATCATTCTGTACTGAATTCTAAACAACAATCAATATCTAATCTGAATTCAATTCTAAAATCTATCTGTCTGATATCAAGCAAATCTGAAATCTTATCTAGGCAAATATCCGCCAGTTCATACATCATTGGCAAATCTGCCAATGCTAGGCTCGATTTCAGTAGGTCTACTGAATACATAGGGATGCAATCTGCTCCTTTCTGTATTAATCGAGTCATATACAATACAGATATTAAAGGAATTCTAAATCTAGAATCCTTATCGTGGTATCTCCACTGATCAGTCATCTCTGATCTGACTCTTACCATTTCTGGAAAATTTCTACAGTATGTCTGTACTTGTTCAGCATATATATATCAATAATGCGTTCAAATCAGAAAACACAAGTACATCATAATCTCTTTCTATTTCATTCTCATCTTACTGTAGAATACAACATGTTCAGAAATCTCTGATATCAACATTTCCTCAACGAGCAAGGACATCAATACTACAGTACATACAAACCCAACAGATACAGCATATATCCATGCCACTCAGTCACAGATATTTATACAGAATGCATTAGTACATATCAATACGTATGCAGTATAATCATAAAAGAATAGTACCTATTGTGTATTCTGGGGCTGTTTCTCGATTCTGTTCCCTAAAATCTTCGGGAACCTTTCTGGGGACAGACTTTAGCAAAGTGCCTCGGCTGTTTACAATTATTGCATCTACCAAGCACTCCTTGGCATTTTCTCTGTGGAATGCCTCCCTCCACAATTTCTGCAATATACTCCTGTATAGCTCGGGCTGGAACCACTGGAACTAGATGAACTACTTCCTAATTTCTTGAACGGTTTCTTTTGAGCTTTCAATGGTTTCTTTCTTTTTATCACTGCTGCTGCCAATCTCGACTCTAGAAGGCAATTAATGTGGGTTCGGAGCTGGAAGATCATACGATGCTTCATGTTGTCCTGTCAGAATTGTTTCTGCTCTTTTGGCCCTATTCAAGGTATCAGCAAAACTACTTGATTGCTTCACATTCACCAATGTACGTATTTCTGGATTCAATCCTTGAATGAACTGACTAGAAATAGCATCATCATTTCTAGCCACAAGAGGGGCAAAACGTAACAAGGTGAAAAACTGTGCCAAGTACTCATCAATACTCATCTGATTCTGTCTTAGGTTTGTAAACGCTGCATTTCTGTCCTGTCTATATGATATAGGGAAGAATCGTTGATAAAATTCAAATCTAAAGGTCTTCCACAGAATCATTAAACTACGCCGTTCTAAGTTTTCCTTAGTTACCATCCACCAACTCTTTGCAATATCCTGTAGCTGATTCCCAATCAGTGTAATTCTGCACTCATCTGTAAAGCCAAGGAATTCAAATAACATTTCTATATCTTCAAGCCAATTCTCACAATCTGCTGGCGTCTCAGTATCCTTTAAAATCGGTGGTTTGTACGACTGAAACTTATTCATCTGTGTTTCTATCTGATTTTCTGATCTATCTATCTGAGTTTCTGGTATATCTGTCTGATCATACGAAGTACTACCCCTTTCTGGAATTCTCCGAGGCGGTATATCTGATTACCAAAACATTAGTAACCCAAATACAACAAATATGTTCCATTCTTTCTCTGATCATCTTACTGCTGATCAAGAATCCAATCTGATTCATACTCAACAATACATATTACCAACTCAAATCAGATAATTAGATAACATGTATTTTAAAGCAGCAAAGCAGAATCTCATGCTAGCACACACAATGTCAATCAACATTAAAATAAATCTCATGCTAGCAATCACATGCAAGGAAAGAATATTCAATCTACCCCGCTCATTCTCTTCTATCTCCGTCTAAAGGATCTATCAACTCTGACTATCTCAATCTAAAGGATCTATCGCTCTGATATCTCCTCCTAAAGGATCTATCGCTCAGATACCACCTGTTGTGGGGACCCGGACGCTGATCTGTCTTATTAATCATCTTCGGGATTCAATTATCAATTAAGATAAAACAGGGTCTAAAAATTTTTCTTTTTAAAATGTAACTGCGGAAGGTAATGGAATATAAACAATATACATCTCTGTATAAAAACTACAGTTCAGTAGAAAAGTACAATACTGTACAACCTAAGTCTAAGGTTCAATTACTAAATTCAAGTAATAAACTAAGTCTGCTACAAGTCCGGAATCACCACGCTAACTCGTCTTCTCTCATCGTCATCTCGACCCTGATCCAGCCCCATCTGTTGTCATGCACACATACAAAACAAGACAACAGCCGGATAACTCCGGTGAGAATAAATCCCAGTATAAAACATGGTAAGCATGTATATAAACAATCTAAATCATAAAACATGCTATCATGTATAGAAACCATCTATTTCATAATCTATGAAATTAATCAAACAAGCATGCAGCTCAAATCAGATAAACATGCATATAAACCATCTTAATCATAAAACATGCTGACCCAACTGAAAGCAGTAATGATGGGTCCCATGATCTAGGAGCCACATCCATATAAGCATGCAGTTCTAATCAAATCATGTCTAGACTTGACTCGATCTATAACTCTAGGGATCCCGTTGTGAATAAGACGACACTGTCTGTCACCTACCCTCCCAATCGAGGTGCTGTCCGTCTTATTCCTAGACTTCGGCCTGATCTGTATCCACGTCTACAATAGGGGCGGTGATCTTCCCCTAAGCTGTGATATCGCCGAACATCTAGAAGTCTGGATGATCTCGCAGACTTTCCTATCTTAATGCATGAATACAAAATCTGTAAACCAAGCATAATAAGATAAAACATAAACAAGAATATAGTATGTGATTTATTGGGCAACTCAAGGATGATCTCGATTGAGTTGTTTCTTCCCGAATATCACATGAATTATACCTTTATCGTCCCTGTCTGACAAAGAAGATGACCTGTATCCAAATCTGTCCATATCAAATCTGAAATGACAATATCGAATACGATGTATCAGTGAATAACTCAATATACAATCTGTTCTGATCAATACTTAATTCAGTATACAATCTGATCAATATCTGAACAAGATACAATCTGAGTCATATCAATAATATCACAATCTAATCGAAATCATATCTGAATCAATCTGATGTTTTGACGGCATACTAATAAAATCTGAATAATCCCGTCAATTCTGAACATCACAAATATAATACTGGAACTCATAATATGTGTTACTACAATTCATAATCTGAATACCAACACAATTCTGATATAGAATCTCAGTCAATATCTTTCAAAAATCATAACAATTACAGAAACGGTCTGTTCTTTAATCTGACTTCAATTCTATAAAGTCTACGCTAGCAGGAACATCATATCTGATTCATATTCAATTCTGACAATATCATAAATTCAAATCTTGTCTAAACATAATAAAACTTACTTTCAGTTGTAGCCTGCGTTGATAGGAACACAGTACTGAAGTCGGATTTAAAATTGAATAGACGGTTCGCTCGCAAATCGAATTCTAAGATCAAGAAGTAAAACTTTCCTCAATCTCTCGATTTTCTGCTAAAGGAAATGAGTAAGGAATCGTGTGTATATATATATTGCATGCAAGATTCGTACGTGGCATCCATTCAATTTTCGCCCAATTTCTTGCAAAATTACGAAAATGCCATTGCCTCCAATAATTACGAAAATGCCATTGCCATCCGATAATTACGAAAATGCCATTTCCCTCAAATAATTACGAAAATGCCATCCGAAATCACAAAATGCCATTTAATAATTTAAATCAATTATTTAATTTTCGGGTTCTCACAAAAATGATGACATCTCGGGCCTTACAATTTACGGTGCACATGCGCGAGGACTTCTCCTTACATCTCATATCAAATCTTCTTGCGGCTTCCCCGGTCCACTTTGTTCCGTCTATAATCCTATTAATTATCATCAATAAATTATAATAATCATCGTCAAATCATTTCGGATTACATGATAAATTTCTCGGGTCTTACAATTATCCTTTTAATGGCCTTTATTTAAATTTTGGATCTCATCCAAAATGAGAGATTTTAATTTTAAAAATTTGTCTCATCATTAATTTTAAAACTCGTTCCATTATTCTTTGTATGATTTTTGGATTCATGCAACTCTTGTTATTATATTAATAATAACGCACATACTGATTATTTACAATATATTACATACATCATAAATAATAAAGGATGATCGATAATCGAGAGCTAATTGATTCATGCGAGCCACATACGGATCCATATTCATAACCTAGGTAAATGCAGGGATGCAAATGCAATATTACATAAGCTTTCAATATTTTACATGTCTTCGATATTCAAAACTCCTTCCGAGGATCGGGACCACTGTCTTTAAATCTTGATCTCCCACTAATTATAACATTTACATTAAATATCCAAGACACATTGGGATACAACTTTAGGGGGTGGGAACGAACCATAAACCAGGTCCACTTTTAATTATCAAATAATCAAACATTACACACGTAAAATGTCCTAACATATACCTAGTACATTGGTCATGGCTCTCAATCATCTTTTTACCATAAAATATCTTATATTATATAAATCCGATAATATAACATATTATCAACAAATCGTGTATCTCATAAATTATCACTAACCGCCATAAATATCAAATTAAATAAACAATTTTATTTAATTTCAAATAATTAATTTTCTTGTAAATACCTTTTGCCATAAATAATTAAAATCAAATTTTAATTATTCATTTTGTAATAAATTAATTTTATCAAAATTATTGTAGGGGTAAAATCATTCGTATTTTCATAAAATATCAATTTAACCCAAAATTTTGAAAAATCATAAAATCGCACCCTAGGCCCGAACAATTCAAGTGCATGACCCAGGGCAGCGCCCGAGACGTTCCTAGGCACCTGCCCGCGTCGCTCGCCCACTGCCTGTTTCGATCGAGCGCTGGCATCGTGCACAGGCGCATAGGAAGTGCGTTCGCCACGCGCACGCGCCGCGCCAGCTGTTCCTGCACGTCCTGCGCTCCCGCTGCGTGCCAGCGTGGAACAGTTCCGGGTAGACCAAATTCTTTTTTCTTTAAATCTGGCTTTCAAAAATAAATTTCGAGGGGTGTTTTTCTCAAAAATTCTTACGCGGTTAGAAAAATATAAACTCAACACGATTTAATTAAACAAATGATTGAGAATAACTTGGTTCTGATACCACTGTTGGGACATCGTGTTCTCTCACCCAAGACACAATGAAAGTTTAATTTTTTTGTTTTTGTGTGTCCTGTGTTTAGAAACTTCATTCATAGGGTGTTTAGAATTATACTTTTGCGTTCTTAACACCGGACTCCAAACTATGCCGGTGTTTAGGCGGATATAGATCTTCTTGTAATTTCCTACGAACGGATCTTCAACCTTGATCTTCTAATTAAGTCCACAATCAGAAGCTTTGTTCCTTGCTTGGATTGCACTAGAAATCGCAAGCGATTTGTGCATTGAGACTATAGCATCCAAATTTCCAAAATCCAGAGATGAAGCGGCACAGTGGTTTAAGAAGGGTGGTAGCCGAAACTTTCACAAATCCAGAGATGAAGCGGCACAGTGGTTTAAGGAATTTTGTGAATTTTTATGGGAAAAAATCTCGCTTGAATTATGCCCTCTTATGTTATATTTATAGAATAAACTCCTAATCTAATTAGGAGTCTTTCTCCTACAAGGACTTTACTGATTTCATTATATTTAATATCCATAATTTTAATATAATATATTAATCAACTTCTGATACTGATATATTAATACCATATATACACATATTATATATTATATTATATAGATTTATAATTAAATAAATATTACTTAATTTACATAATTAACTCATAGGTTTATTAAATTATAGATTCCTTGGAACATGTAAGGGAATTTGTACATGTTAGTAGTCAATACTACTAGCACAATCCTTTAATCAGTAAATTCTCAATTCACTAAATAAATGATTTCGAACCCATTATAACCCCCGATCGACGATCCAAGAGCGCCGATGTGTCAAAGATACAAATCTTGTTCATATCATGAAATTAAAAATTTCGAAGATCAAAATTTTCGTTTACCATATTAGACAACTGCCAATTTTAGTGAACTCCTTCACAAAACAGGTAGTTCCACTCTCATTCCTTAATTAGCAATCATGCTAACTTCCATTTCATCCTTCATATGGAATCAGCGCATAAACTCCTTTATAAGCTTCTTGTTTGATCTCCATCAAACTATAGTCACCAAATTCTAACTCCTATCTCAACGGAAACACAGTATCTGATACTTATGTGACCCTCAATAGTTCAGGGATACAGCTAGCCATGAGTTCACATCTCCATGTGATTCAGAATAACATTTATTCTTATTCGGGTTTACTCTAGTTAACCCCATTATTTTCATCAACTCCTTGACCAAGAATGTTAAAACTCATCGGCGTGCCTTAGCGTTTATATGATCAAAAGCTTGAAGATATGCACGTGGGTTGTGAAACGGAGAGGCGGGGGATATGCTTTCTTGAAGATTAATGGAGGCCGATGGTTTGCTGCTACAAAAGCGAGAGTAGGCTACTGTTTTCACGTGGAAGAGGCTGCTAAAGAATGAGGTGGGCGGCCACTTGGTGTTAAGTAGGTTTATGGTTTAGTTTAGGTGGTAATTAGGTTAATAACGTACACTAATGGGCCCTAATTAAATGTAAAGTGGATAAAAAGGGTTTTGAGCCCATTAATCATTAAAATAAACTCATCAAGCCCAAAAACACTCCCGAAAAATATTTCATTTAGTTAAGTTTTTGAAAATATTGCCCGCACCCTAAAAAAAGTCCCTCGATTCACTAAATTTTGCATACCAATTAAAATATGACCCGACGAGAAAAAATACTCTACCAAGGCCCATTTTCAAAAATCACCTTTAATTACACCATATATAAAATAATTATTTAATAAAAATATTTTTCCTTAATTATCACCGTTCTCCGTTCATCGTTCGAGCGCAAAAACTACTAAAAACCCTTATGCATGAAACTTTAATAAACCAAGAATTAAAAATATTTATTCATGTTAAAATCTTACGTTTAATGCATTAAAATAATTTAATTAAAATACATAAAAAATGGATAACTTGCATATGTGCGGTTTACGTGGATCTTCAAATTTTCGAGACATTACAATCTATCCACCTGAAATTGAATTTCGTCCCCAAAATTCGCTTATCCTCGATAATCAAAAAGTTTAGACTCTTAATTCTAGTATCCCTATAATTCACGCTTCCACTGCACCTTTCTGATAAAATAAGTTTAGGATGTTGTTATGTCTTCTCAATCCTAATTAAATTTACCTTCAAAATCCTTGTCTGTGAATCGTAACTTAGAACGAATTATGGTGACTTAGTTCTATTTTTCTATGACCTTGAATTTTGACTTTTCTCGCAATTCCTAGTACTAGAAAGGAGGTCCAAATTTATTGCACCTTACTTTTCTTATACTATACCCAAGATGTTCATCAGCCTAATACATTAGCATTTATGCAGTTCAACTTAAGAGATCTTAGTACTAAAATTTACTGATCAACTTCTATCATGGGTAATACACTTAATTGTTCAACCTTTTCTCAACCCCATAATAATATTAGTCTAAGATCCTTGAATCGAACATCTATCTTACGGCCCCAAACTATCGTAACTTAACTATTTACAAGTACATCCCAAATATAAAATTTTTGCAAATCTTTAAATTCCGAGTAACGTTAATCTATAAAACTCAAATATATAGTATCGGTCTTCAACCTATATAATAAAACTATTCTTGCACCAATGAAGAACCTAAGGGGGGGGGGGGGGGGGGGGGGGGGGGGGGGGTGAATAGGTTCTTTAAGGCCCTTTAGCATTTTTAAAACGAGTTTGAAAAAATTGCAAGCGGAAGACTTGAAGGACAATCACAAATAAAAATGAATGCGTAAAGTAAGTGCGTAAAATAAATGCGTAGTAAAGTAAATGCGTAAAGTAAAAAGGGATAGAGATGTTTATGGAAGTTCGACGAAGAATCGTCTACGTCTCCCCTTCTCGATGAGGATCGAGGTATCACTATGACGACTTGGCTTTAGGAGCTCCAAGCTAGCTTTTACAACCACGCCTCGATGCGTCTACTTGGCCTTGAGGGCTCCAAGGATAGCCACGAACTTTTCAACCCACTCGAGAGTATTACTTTCACTCTTTTTCTACAACTCTTTTGATATTACAATTCTTTTAATCAACGCACACAAGAGATAGTAGAAAGCTTTGTAAGAGACAAGAGAGAGTGGAGTGGGATGATTGAGAATGCATCCTCAAAGGCCTATTTATACTAGTCTTGGACGCCAAGGTTCGGATCTTCTGTTTATACTTCGGAACGTCCGATGTGATTGAAATCAATTTGCGTAATTTCTGGAATGACTTTGGATCTTCCGATCTTGACTTCGTAGGGTCCGAACATATGCTTCGGAGGGACCGATCAAACTCCGTTTCTTCCGAACAATTCTTTCAGACAGTGTATGAACAGATTCGGAAGGTCCGAACTCCAGTTCGTACCGTTCGAACATTCCCGCGTTTCCGGAGATTTGAAATCTTCAACACTTCGTAGCTTCCGATCATGTCCATCGTAGCGTCCGAAATCTACTCAATCAAGTCAGTCAGATCAAATTGTCTCCGAATTGAAAAGATTTGATTGCTTGTGTTCGGAACGTCCGATCACGTCTTCGGACCGTCCGAACTCGCTACTCGCAGCTTCCGAACAGCTTCTAATTTGCTTCTGATTTGCACAATTTCGGAACGTCCGAACCAAATTTCGGATCGTCCGAACGTAACCTTGTTCTTAATTTCCTGCATGCCTCAATATAAAACATTAGTACATTTTAAATCCAAGTTTTGGTATCATCAAAACAAAAACTTTGGGATATGTTACAGCATTAAAAACATTAATCTCATCCTTGAGATTTGTATGCGTTTAAGTTGTAACAATCTCCCCCTTTTTGATGATCACAAAACTTGGTTAAAATTGAGAAACAATAATCAACAATCTAAATGTTATTAAATAACTCCCCCTTAATCAAATAACAAATCTAAGAGGTTGAATTAAGGCGAATTTATTTAATAACCATTTAATAGCAATTTTAACCAAATAAATTCTCCCCCTTTTTGCGATAATCAAAAAGACATAAACATAAAGAGAGACAATAAACAGGTAATATATCCATTAATAAATGCAAGTCTTTTATACAATGATGCATAAAGATAAAATAAACAAAAATAACAAAAACATAATCTAAGAATCCGCATCCCGCGACTCTGCCAAGACGAGGAACACCTAAAATTTAAAATATTTAGCACATAAATGAATGTTGAGCCATAATTATGGATAAATACAATTAATTTGTATTATCCGACATTATAATGCTCACATTAATAATACTCCCCCTCAATTTAACAAATATGTACGAGAATATTTGACTAATGTTTACAACTCAATCATGCCAAGTTCACCACGCAAACTAGTAAAAGTAGATTCATCTAGTGGTTTTGTAAAAATATCAGCAATTTGATTCTTGGTGTCAACATAGTGAAGTTCAACATCATTTTGCTCAATGTGATCACGAATAAAATGATGTCGAATGTCAATATGTTTTGTACGAGAATGTTGAACTGGATTCTTTGTTAGACATATGGTGCTTGTATTATCACAAAAGATTGGAATTTTGAAAAAGTAACACCATAGTCGAGTAATTGATACTTCATCCAAAGAATTTGTGCACAACAACTACCGGCAGCCATATACTCGGCCTCGGTCGTTGAAAGTGCAACACAGTTTTGCTTTTTAGAAAACCATGACACCAAGCAATTTCCCAAAAAGAAACAAGTACCACTAGTGCTCTTTCTATCCACCTTATATCCTCCAAAGTCGGCATCACAGTAAGCTTTTAAATCGAAAAATGAGTTATTAGAATACCATAATCCGAGATTTGGAGTATTTGAAAGATATTTGAAAATGCATTTTAAGGCGAATAAGTGTGATTCCTTTGGACATGATTGAAATCGTGCACACAAGCAAACACTAAACATAATGTCAGGTCTACTAGCAGTCGCATAGAGTAGGGAGCCAATCATGCTACGAAATAATTTTTGGTCAACAGGTTTACCTCCCTCATCTTTGTCGAGTCTGACTGTCGTGCTCATAGGTGTGGATGAGGCTTTGGAAGACTCCATCCCAAACTTTTTGAGCATCTCCTTGATGTACTTCCCTTGGTTGACAAAGAAACCATCCTTGCATTGCTTGATTTGGAGACCAAGGAAGTAGTTGAGCTCGCCCATCATGCTCATCTCAAACTGATCCTGCATAAGCTTAGAAAAATCTCTACACAAGTGTTCATTAGTAGCACCAAAAATAATATCATCTACATATATTTATACTATCAGCAAATCATTATCTTTAGTCAAGGTAAACAAGGTAATATCAACTTTACCCCTACAAAAACCGTTAGACAGCAAGAAAGTAGACAATTTCTCATACCAAGCTCTAGGAGCTTGTTTCAAACCATACAAAGCCTTATCAAGTTTATACACATAATCAGATAAGTGCATATCTTGAAAACCAACAGGTTGCTCAACATACACTTCTTCTTTCAAATCACCATTAAGAAAAGCACTTTTAACATCCATTTGAAACAATTTAAAGTCTCTAGAGCAAGCAAAAGCAAGTAGCATGCGAATGGATTCTAGTCTAGCAACAGGGGCATAAGTCTCATCATAATCAATTCCCTCTTCTTGACTATATCCTTTAGCTACTAGCCTAGCTTTATTTCTAGTGATTGTACCATGCTCATCTAACTTGTTCCTAAATACCCATTTAGTTCCTATGACAGGTCTATTAGTGGGTCTAGGTACAAGATTCCAAACTTTATTCCTTCTAAATTCATTTAGTTCATCTTTCATAGCAATAATCCAAGAATCATCAAGTAAAGCTTCTTCTATGTTCTTAGGCTCTATGTGAGAAAGAAAAGCAAGATAATTGCACATATTAGAAGAGCGAGTAGATACTCCCTTCGATGGGCTACCAATGATGAGGTCCATGGGATGATCCTTGTGCGTAGTCCACTCCTTCGGAAGAGGTGCGTCCTCTTGATCTTTAGGAACATCCTCTAGGCTTGTGGACTCCAACTTTTCGCCAAGGATATCTATATCATCATCATCAGAAACAACAGGTCTAGGCAAGAAAGGGTTAGTTTCATCAAATATGACATGAATAGATTCTTCAACTAGTAAAGTGCGTTTATTAAAGACTCTATATGCTTTGCTAGAAGTAGAGTAACCAAGAAAGATACCTTTGTCCGATTTAGCATCGAACTTACCCAGGTTGTCCTTACCATTGTTGTGGATGAAGCATTTTGATCCAAAAGCGCGGAAGTAAGAAATGTTAGGCTTTCTCCCTCTCCATAGTTCGTATGGAGTTTTCTTGAGAATTGGCCTTATTGATACGCGATTGATGATGTAACAAGCAGAACTCATCGCTTCAGCCCAAAAATATTTTGGTAGAGAATGCTCACATAGCATGGTCCTTGCGATCTCTACTAGGGTCCTATTCTTCATCTCAACGACACCGTTTTGTTGAGGAGTTCTAGGACAAGAAAAGTTGTGACCAATGCCTTTGCTTTGACAAAAATTTTCATTTTGAAATTCCGTTCCGTGGTCACTACGGATTTGTTTGATCAACAGATTTTTCTCATTTTCAACCTTTTTGACAAAAATTTTGAAATGATCAAAGGCATCACTTTTGTGGGCTAAAAACAATGTCCAAGTAAAACGTGAAAAATCATCCACAATGACAAAAGCATAGGATTTACCTCCTAGACTAGTTGTCCTCGAGGGACCATATAAATCTAGGTGAAGTAATTCAAGGGGCATAGAAGTGGATACAAAAGTTTTATTTTTGAAAGATTCCTTTGTGTGTTTACCAAGTTGACAAGCATCACAAAAAGAATCTAATTTTAAATTCAGCTTTGGCATTCCGAAAACTAGGTCAAGTTTTAAAAGTTTGTCTATGGTGCTCATTCCAACATGACCAAGTCGTCTATGCCAAAGAATGTTGTCATCAACATTTAATGTTACAAGGCTTTTTATTTTTGAAAAAGATGAAATCTTTAAATCGACCTTGTAAACATTTTCACTTCTATAACCTTTGAAACTAATGGATTTGTCAGTTGTGAGTGATACAGTGCAATCGTGTGGTGTGAATTTGACTTCATAACCCCTATCGCACAATTGACTAATGCTTAGGAGGTTATGTTAAAGTCCTTTCACAAGAAGTACATCATCAATAATAGTAGAGTTAGATATACCTATTGAGCCGATGCCTTCTATGATCCCTTTGCTGTTGTCTCCAAAGGTCACCGATCCCTTTTCTTTTGGTCGAATGGATTGTAGCAGCTTCTTTTCTCCCGTCATGTGTCGAGAGCATCCACTGTCAAGATACCAAGTGCTCGATGACTTGTCTCCCCTTTGTCCCTACAAGATTGAGATACAGTTTGATAGTTGGTACCCGTTTCTTTGGGTCCTTTGAGGTTAGTAGTAGTTGAGGATTTGGGGATCCATTTCCAATAACTATTCTTGTTGTGTTGGTGTCTAAGTTTCTTGCATTTAGGTCTTATGTGGCCTATCTTACAACAGTAAGTGCATGTTGGTGGTGTTCTTGGTTTTGCCTTTGCGATAAGACTAGCGAAGTTGACTGATTTCTTTTCATATCCTAGACCTCCTTTGTCGAAGTTACACCTTTGCATGCTCAAGAGGTTTTCTAGTTTACCGCTACTCACATTGAACTTGTTGAAGGCTTTCTCTAAGTCTCTTAGGTTTGTCTTGAGCTTAGTGTTGTCATGCATCCTAGCTTCTAGTTCAGTTTTAAGTTGCTTATTCTCATTTCTAAGTGACTTAGCCTTATTGTACATACTAGTGTAAGCGGAGAGTAGTTCATCGTAAGAGGGTACCTAGTCGTCATCCGAGTCGGTCAGATGATCTTCCTTCGCCATGAAGCATAGGGTAGACTCCTCTTCATTGTCGCTGTCGCTCCACGTGGCTAGAAGGGCCTTCTTCTTGTCTTTGCCGGCCTTCTTCTTGGAGGGACACTCGTTTGCATAGTGACCCTTTTGTTGACAGTTGTAGTAGGTCACTTCCTTCTCAATCTTTTTGTCCTTCTTGTTGAAGTTGGAACTCCGCATGAATCTTTTGAACTTTCTAGTGAGGAGTGCCATTTCTTCATCGTCGCTATCTTCAAGTTGACTGGTCAAGGCGATCCCTTTTGCCTTTACTTTGTCGTCATCTTTCTTTGTCTCCTTTCGGGTAGATACTTCAAGTTCATGGGTCTTTAGGGTCCCATGAAGTTGATCAAGGTCGTAGGATGCCGCATCTCCCTTGTTGGATTCAATGATAGCCGTGCGCTTTGCATCCCATTCCGCCGGTAGTGCTTGAAGGGCTCTCCTCCACACTTGTTTAGTTGGGTAGTTCTCACCAAGTTGGGCAAGCTCATTGATGATTTGGGTGAGCCGCCGGAACATGGTGTCGATATCCTCCTTGGGTTCCATCTCAAAGGTCTCGTAATTGAGTTGGAGAAGATCTATCTTCGTTTCTTTGACTTGATTGGTTCCCTCGTGGCAAATCTCCAATTTGTCCCAAATCTCTTTGGCGGAGGTGCAAGCCGAGATTCGGTTGTATTCATTCATATCTAGGGAACAATGAAGAATATTCATAGCTTTAGCATTTTGAAAGATAAGTTTCATATCGTCCTTGGTGAAGTCATCCATTCCCTTAGGAATTTCCTTATCATCCACCATTTTCATGGGGATATAGGGACCTTTCACCGTTATTTTCCAAAGGTCGTAATCGACGGATTGGATGTATAGAGATATTCTATTCTTCCAATATCCGTAATTAGTACCATTGAAAAGAGGGGGACGATTTGTGGATTGTCCTTGGGCATACTCGCTTGCTAGATTGGCCATTTAAAAGATTTTGAAAAATCTGGCTCTGATACCACTTGAAGAACCTAAGGGGGGGGGGGGGTGAATAGGTTCTTTAAGGCCCTTTAGCGTTTTTAAAACGAGTTTGAAAAAATTGCAAGCGGTAGACTTGAGGGACAATCACAAATAAAAATGAATGCGTAAAGTAAGTGCGTAAAATAAATGCGTAGTAAAGTAAATGCGTAAAGTAAAGAGGGATAGAGATGTTTATGGAAGTTCGACGAAGAATCGTCTACGTCTCCCCTTCTCGATGAGGATCGAGGTATCACTATGACGACTTGGCTTTAGGAGCTCCAAGCTAGCTTTTACAACCACGCCTCGATGCGTCTACTTGGCCTTGAGGGCTCCAAGGATAGCCACGAACTTTTCAACCCACTCGAGAGTATTACTTTCACTCTTTTTCTACAACTCTTTTGATATTACAATTCTTTTAATCAACGCACACAAGAGATAGTAGAAAGCTTTGTAAGAGACAAGAGAGAGTGGAGTGGGATGATTGAGAATGCATCCTCAAAGGCCTATTTATACTAGTCTTGGACGCCAAGGTTCGGATCTTCTGTTTATACTTCGGAACGTCCGATGTGATTGAAATCAATTTGCGTAATTTCTGGAATGACTTCGGATCTTCCGATCTTGACTTCGTAGGGTCCGAACATATGCTTCGGAGGGACCGATCAAACTCCGTTTCTTCCGAACAATTCTTTCAGACAGTGTATGAACAGCTTCGGAAGGTCCGAACTCCAGTTCGTACCGTCCGAACATTCCCGCGTTTCCGGAGATTTGAAATCTTCAACACTTCGTAGCTTCCGATCATGTCCATCGTAGCGTCCGAAATCTACTCAATCAAATCAGTCAGATCAAATTGTCTCCGAATTGAAGTGATTTGATTGCTTGTGTTCGGAACGTCCGATCACGTCTTCGGACCGTCCGAACTCGCTACTCACAGCTTCCGAACAGCTTCTAATTTGCTTCTGATTTGCACAATTTCGGAACGTCCGAACCAAATTTCGGATCGTCCGAACGTAACCTTGTTCTTAATTTCCTGCATGCCTCAATATAAAACATTAGTACATTTTTAATCCAAGTTTTGGTATCATCAAAACAAAAACTTTGGGATATGTTACAGCATTAAAAACATTAATCTCATCCTTGAGATTTGTATGCGTTTAAGGCGTAACAACCAATTACATTCTTAAACTATTACAATATAGTTGATGTCTAAGCCACTTGTACTTTCCTCGTTGAAACAGATGTCGCATTCTGACATATCCACAATGCTTAATTAATTCTAGCATATAAAATGTAATAAGTTATCCCCCGTTAAAAATGAACTAACTATAATAAATCAACATAACTTATAACCCATATAGAATCCACACATATCAAGATTTTAGATCACTTACTCGACTAAAATCTTAATATTTGTTAATCGGTAACCTATGTTGGACACATCTAATTCCCTTTTGTTTTCATTTCACCCAAAAAATTAGTATGAACACATATTTCATAATCTTGATGTAACATACCATAATTTTTACTACTTAAAATTTGCTGAAAAATTAAAAAAAAAATTAAGTAAATGGCGAACCTTCAAAGTTCGATAAAATAAATTGTTCATCCCCGAATATTGTTGCAAAAAAGATCTCAAATGAAGTTTACTAAAAGTACTTGTTTAAAACTCATAATCAGTAACATAAAATCAGAGTATTTGAAACTTTCGTAAAATCTTAAAATGACATGGGCGGTCCTCGGGTCCAGCCTCCTGCTCAGTCCAAGCCTGCTCCTTGGTCCACACCCCTCGTCTCCTCAAAGTCATCCTCACCTGCATCGATTAATATAGGTGGATTTTACTTGTTTTTCATGTCATGTTTTGTTTCGTTGTGTTGCATTTATCTTTAAATTGCATGTATTTTGTCACATTTTAGTTTATATTATGTTTTATTATTAATCATGTGTCTTAGTGTGAAAATGGAGGAGATTTGTGCAAAAATGAAAAAAAAAAGAGAATTTTTTGCGAAGGACCTCCGCCCGGGCGCACATTTAGGTCCGCCCGAGCGCCTGAGTGCTGTGAAAGAATCTTCTGTTGCGATGACCATCCGCCCGGGGGGAAACTTACATCCGCCCGGGCGCGTTAAAGGAATATTGAAGTGCTGAATTTGCGAAGACCATCCGCTTGGGCGGAAACTTATGTCCGTCCAGTCACGCTTGTAATTTTGGAAAAATTCTGGACGATTCCATTCCTTATTTTCGGAAGGTGGATGATATGGTAGTGTTGGAAACTAGATTCTGGAGTTTGACAAAACATAAATCAATCGATTAACAAAATATGAATCAACTGATGCGTACAAGCAAATTCGGCAACTGAAGCAAGTTGATACAATGATCTAAGGCAAACTGATCAACTGATCAGTTTCTCAACTGAAGACGTCTCGGGAAAGAACAAAGGAGACATAACAGATTACAAGAACTTCGCACTTTAATCATTACAGCATAGAACAATGTGTTTCGGCTATTGCAATTAAGACGCCGTATCACAATCAATGAAGAGAACATTGCCCAAGGAATGATGAAGTGGCAATCAACGGATACTAGAATTCAATACATATCAAAGTTACCGTTGAAAATGAAGTATGAATATAACTGAAGAACAACAGATAAAGTAGAGACGATAATCTTGCTGTTACTCTGTCAAAATCTCAGCTCACTCTCATTTGAATTATTCGTAGCAATCAAGGCTACAATCTGAGCTTATTAGCACTATCTAAAAGCTGTTAGAATCAATTGTGCTAATATCAGTTACGTACTGAAAATATTGTGTAGAACTAAGAGTTTCAGTTTTGGCAGTTGTAAGTCCAAACTGAAGTGGGTCTGTACAAGTGCTGTACTTGATCAAAGTCTTTTAGTGAATATCCTATCCTTGTGATAGAAGGGGTGACGTAGGAGTAATTAAATTCTCCGAACATCCAGAAACAACTCTTGCATATTTCTTTCAGTTTCGTATTCTATCTTTCAATCAGTTACTTTCCGCAGCTATTCTAGTTTAACTGATTGGTATTGACCAACAAGATTCCGAGATTCAGTTTGTCACCAAACTGAACTCAAATATTGTTAAAGAACATTTTTAAGTGTGAGTGTTTATTCAACCCCCCCCCCCCCCCTTCTAAACACTCTTATTACGAGAACCGATCCTATCAAGTGGTATCAGAGCAGTTGAATCTTGTTTTTGAATACTTCTGATCTATAAATCTGTTAGCATGACTTCTTTCAATAAAATTCCTATGTTCTCAAGAGAAGAATTTGATGACTGGAAAATCAGAATGCAAGCTCACTTAGCTGCACAAGATGATGATATGTGGTTTGTCATAACAGACGGACCCATGAAGATTCTGAAAGCAAACACAGCAATAGCCATAACTGAAGGGGCACCACAGAGAATTCAGAAGCCCAGAGAAGAGTGGACAACTGAGGACAAGAGAAAAGCCAATCTTGACAATGTGGCCAAAGATACTCTATACAAAACACTGGATAAAGCAACCTTCAACAAAATAAAGATGTGCAAAACAGCAAAAGAAATTTGGGAGAAGTTGATTCAGTTATATGAAGGAAATGACCAAACAAAAGAAAATAAACTATCTGTTGCTATCCAGAAATTTGACAATATCAAAATAAAGGTTGGAGAGTCAATGAATGAGTATGATGAAAGGGTGAGCAGTATTGTAAATGAATTAAATGCACTCGGAAAAGTGCATACTAACAAAGAGGTTGCATTAAAAGTAATGAGAGGTCTTCCAAAGGAATGGGACGTCAAAACTATGGCTATGAGAGAATCAAAAGACTTGAACCAGATCGAAATTCATGAACTGTTTGCTGATTTAAAAGCTTATGAATTTGAAATGCAGAACAGAGAAGGAGAACCATCTACTCCTACAACTACAACTGCTTTAGCAGCTGTCAGAACTGAATCAAGCAGTTCAGCTAAGAAATCTGCTGATCAGTTAAGCAATGATGCAATGTCATTATTCATCAAAAAGTTCGGGAGGTTCATGAAAAAAACCAAGGAAACTTTCCGAAGCAATACCAGAAAAATAATTCAAAAGAAGAAACAAATACTTGCTACAATTGTGGCAAAACAGGTCATTACATTGCATACTGTCCTAAACCTAAAAAGGACAGTCAAGGATCAACTGACAGAAGAAAGAATCCATATGAGCATAAGAGAAGGCCCAGAGATGATAAGAAAACCAACAGAAAGAAATACGAAGTTATATTAGCAGAAGAGAACAAATCCAAATGGGCAGAAACTGATAGTGATGAATCAGAACCAGAAAGCTCATATAGCTCAAGTGATGAAGAGGAAGTCAAATGTCTAATGTCAAACGATGCTGAAGCAGAATCTACAAGTCAACAGGTATTTGATTTTGGTTCAATTGATTTTACAAGAGAAGAACTCATTTTGACATTGCATGATATGGTAAATGAGTACCAGAAACTTGCATCATCATTTGAGGAAATGAAATCAAAGAAAAATGATCCCATAGACAACAAAACCAAAACTGATGAATCAGTTGATGAGTTGAGTCTAAGAAGGGAAATTGCTGAGCTAAAAGCGGAGAAAAAGAAAGATCAATCACTGATCCAGAAATTGATCCTTGAAAATTCAAAACAGACTGAACTCATTCAATCTTGGAATAAGTCGTCTACTGCATTGAATGAGATGCATAATTCTCAAAAATCAATTTCTGACAAAACTGGTTTAGGGTTCAGTAATCAAGGAGAAACACTTTCAAAAGATACACAACCACAGTTGACAGTAAACAAAGGAAAGTACATTCAATTTGTCAGATCAACAGTAGATCAAGAAAAATTTTAGCCTAGCAAAATGAATGAACAATACATTGAGAATATGTATAAGGGCAAAAGACATGGAGTTGGTTACAGTCCAAAAATCTCTACTGACTCAGTAAGTCAGTAATAAAAAATGTTTGGAAGGAATCGTTCAAATAACTATTCGAATTATCACAACTGCAAACCAGTCCAGAAAAGATACAGACTAAACAATCAGTCGAACCAAGTCAAAATGCATATTGTGTCATCTGTACAACACACACCTAACACACAGAAGCCGAGAAAAACAATTTGGAACACAGCTACTGGAAAGACAGTTAGCCTAATCCAAGTATGGATTCCAAAGGGACTAATAAGTCGTGGACCCAAATAGATATGGGTACCAAATCATATTATGTATGTGATTGCAGGTAACAGGTACAGATAAAAATTCAATATGGTATTTGGACAGCGGTTGCTCACGACATATGACAGGAGATGCAAGTATGCTATCTCAACTGACCAAATATAGTGGTCCAAACATCAGTTTCGGAGATAATTCCAAAGGTAAAACCGTGGGTAAGGGTAAGATTATCCATGGTAACTTTACTATTAAAGATGTTTTATTGGTAAAAAATCTAAAGTATAACCTGATTAGTATAAGTCAGTTATGCGACAATGGATTTTTGGTACAATTTGATAAAAACTCATGCTCAGTTAAAACATCAACTGATGAAATCATACTAACTGGCAAACGATGTGGAAACACATATAAAGTCAGTTGGAATGAACAGCCTCATGCACCAGTTTGCTTCATTGCTTCAAATTCATCTCAAAACTGGTTATGGCATAAAAGATTAAATCATTTAAACTTTAAATCCATTGCTTATCTGAGTAAACATGAACTTGTAACTGGTTTGCCCAAAATAAATTTTTCAAAAGAAAAACTTTGCTCAGCATGTCAGTATGGAAAACAAGTACGATCTTCTTTCAAAAACAAGGGCCGTGAATCTTCATCCCGATGCTTAGAACTATTGCACATGGATCTCTTTGGTCCAATTCCAGTCATGAGCTTAGGAGAAATGAAATACACCCTGGTGGTCGTAGATGATTTTTCAAGATTTACTTGGGTTATATTTCTAAAATCCAAAGACCATACGGCTGCACAACTGATTAAACTCTTCAAAAGACTTTTAAATGAAAAATCAGTTGGGATTGATCGAATCAGATCTGATCGAGGAACTGAATTCATCAATCAAACACTTTCAAGTTTTCTAGAAAATGCTGGAATCAAGCATGAGCTCTCAGCATCAAGAACTCCTCAGCAAAACGGTGTAGCTGAGAGAAGAAATCGGACCCTAAAAGAAGCTGCTAGAACAATTCTTGCTGATTCTGGGATTTCTCAAAGATTTTGGGCAGAGGCAGTAAACACTGCATGTTATACTCAGAACAGATCGATGATTAATAAGAATCATATTAAAACACCATATGAGATCTGGCATGGAAGAAAAAGTATAATCACCTATTTCAAAATATTTGGCTGTAGATGCTTTATTCATGATAATGGTAAAAATTACTTAAAGGCATTTGATTCCAAATCTGCAGAAGGAATTTTCCTTGGATATTCATCAATTAGTATAGCTTATAGAGTCTTTAATAAGAAAACTTTAAATGTTTAAGAATCTGCGCATGTAAATTTTGACGAAACTGTACTAACTGATAAGCCAACTGATCAAGTTGAGCTAGCTGATCGATTGACAGATACAAGTTTGGACCATGATGATAAAGATGAAAGTCATAACAATCAAGACATCTTCCAAACACCAGAACCAGAGATTTTAGATCAATTAAATGAGCAGGAAGTCAATGACAACAATCAGTTATTAAAGGAAACTGATAACATTCAAATACCAGCTGTTGAGACATTAACTGAAGCTGAAAATTGCACTCAGATGTCAACTGAAGAAGTTGTTGATGCAACAAATACAGAATACAGATGGAAAAAGTCACATCCACCTCATCTAGTAATAGGAAATCCATCTGATCCTGTAAGAACTCACAATCAAATGTTAAATTTATTTATTCACTCAGCCTTCGTCTCAAAACTGGAACCAAAGAAAACTGATGAAACTCTTGCTGATCCTAACTGGGTAAATGCTATGCAAGAAGAGCTGAATCAGTTCACTCACATTAACGTCTGGAACTTAGTTCCAAGACCAACTTCAAAAACCATTATAGGAACAAAATGGGTGTACATGAATAAGCTAAATGAGGATGGCTCAGTTATACGCAACAAAGCTACACTAGTACCACAAGGTTATAGGCAAGAAGAAGGAATTGACTACGATGAGACGTATGCTCCAGTTGCAAGATTGGAAGCAATCAGAATATTTCTCGCTTATGCATCTCACAAAAACTTCAAAGTTTATCAGATGGATGTGAAAAGTGCATTCCTAAATGGTCAGTTACAAGAAGAAGTATATGTCGAACAACCTCCAGGTTTTGTAAACCACAAATTTCCTGATCATGTGTACTATTTGAACAAAGCATTATATGGTCTTAAACAAGCTCCAAGGGCTTGGACCGAAACTCTTTCAAAATTCCTAACTGATCATGACTTTTCAGTTGGATCAGTTGATAAGACCTTATTCAAATTTACTAAAAATAATCATATCTTATTAGTTCAGATTTATGTTGATTATATAATTTTTGGGTCAACTAACCCCAAATTGTGTGAAAGGTTTGCTAAGTTAATGCAGGATAAGTTTGAAATGAGTATGATGGGTGAACTGACATTCTTTCTTGGACTGCAAGTGAAGCAATTGGAAACTGGCATATTTATTAGTCAAACAAAATATACAAAGGAGCTGCTAAAGAAATTTGGTATGGAATCATGTTCAGCTGCAACAACTCTCATGAGCTCATCAGTTAAATTAGACACTGACGAAGGGGGAATATCAGTAGAGGCGACATTATACAGAGGGTTAATAGGTTCACTGTTATACCTAACAGCTAGTCGTCCTGATATTGTTTTTGCTGTCTGTATGTGTGCCAGATTTCAAGAAAACCCTAAGCAATCACATTTCTCAGCTGCCAAAAGAATTCTGAGATATCTTAAGTGTTACGCCTTAAACACATACAAATCTCGAGGATGAGATTAATGTTTTTAATGCTGTAACATATCCCAAAGTTTTTGTTTTGATGATACCAAAACTTGGCTTAAAAATGTACTAATGTTTTTGGTTCGGACGTTCCGAAATTGTGCCAATCAGAAGCAAAATAGAAGCTGTTCGGAAGCTGCGAGGAGCAAGTTCGGACGTTCCGAAGAATGGATCGGACGTTCCGAACACAAGCAATCAAATCGCTTCAATCCGGAGATAATTTGATCTGACTGTTGATTGAGTAGATTTCGGACGCTACGATGGACATGATCGGAAGCTACGAAGTGTTGAAAATTTCAAATCTCCGGAACGCAGGAATGTTCGGACGATACGAACTGGAGTTCGGACCTTCCGAAGTTGTTCATACACTGTCTGAAAGAATTGTTCGGAAGAAACGAATTTTGATCGGTCCCTCCGAAGCATATGTTCGGACCCTACGAAGTCAAGAACGGAAGATCCGAAGTCATTCCAGAAATTACGCAAATTGATCGGAAGTTCCGAAGCATAAACAGAAGATCCGAACCTTGGCGTCCAAGACTAGTATAAGTAGGCCTTTGAGGATGCATTCTCAATCATCCCACTCCATTCTCTCTTGTCTCTTACAAAGCTTTCTACTATCTCTTGTGTGCGTTGATTAAAAGAGTTGTAATATCAAAAGAGTTGTAGAAAAAGAGTGAAAGTAATACTCTCGATTGGGTTGTAAAGTTCGTGGCTATCCTTGGAGCCCTCAAGGCCAAGTAGACGCATCGAGGCGTGGTTGTAAAAGCTAGCTTGGAGCTCCTAAAGCCAAGTCGTTATAGTGATACCTCGATCCTCATCGAGAAGGGGAGACGTAGACGATTCTTCGTCGAACTTCCATAAACATCTCTATCCCTCTTTACTTTACGCATTTACTTTATTGCATTTAAATTACGCATTTATTTTACGCACTTACTTTACGCATTCATTTATCGTACTTATTTGTGATTGTCCCTCAAGTCTTCCGCTTGCAATTTTTGCAAACTCGTTTTAAAAACGCTAAAGGGCCTTAAAGAACCTATTCACCCCCCCCCCCCCCCCTTAGGTTCTTCAAGTGGTATCAGAGCCAAGTTTTTCAAAATCTTTTAAAAATGGCCAATCTAGCAAGCGAGTATGCCCAAGGACAATCCACTAATCGTCCCCCTCTTTTCAATGGTACTAATTACGGATATTGGAAGAATAGAATATCTATATACATCCAATCCGTCGATTACGACCTTTGGAAAATAACGGTGAAAGGTCCCTATATCCCCATGAAAACGGTGGATGATAAGGAAATACCTAAGGGAATGGATGACCTCACCAAGGACGATATGAAACTTATCTCTCAAAATGCTAAAGCTATGAATATTCTTCATTGTTCCCTAGATATGAATGAATACAACCGAATCTCGGCTTGCACCTCCGCCAAAGAGATTTGGGACAAATTGGAGATTTGCCACGAGGGAACCAATCAAGTCAAAGAAACGAAGATAGATCTTCTCCAACTCAAGTACGAGACCTTTGAGATGGAACCCAAGGAGGATATCGACACCATGTTCCGGCGGCTCACCCAAATCATCAATGAGCTTGCCCAACTTGGTGAGAACTACCCAACTAAACAAGTGTGGAGGAGAGCCCTTCGAGCACTACCGACGGAATGGGATGCAAAGCGCACGGCTATCATTGAATCCAACAGGGGAGATGTGGCATCCTACGACCTTGATCAACTTCATGGGACACTAAAGACCCATGAACTTGAAGTATCTACCCGGAAGGAGACAAAGAAAGATGACGACAAAGTAAAGACGAAAGGGATCGCCTTGACTAGTCAACTTGAAGATAGCGACGATGAAGAAATGACACTCCTCACTAGAAAGTTCAAAAGATTCATGCGGAGTTCCAACTTCAACAAGAAGGACAAAAAGATTGAGAAGGAAGTGACCTGCTACAACTGTCAACAAAAGGGTCACTATGCAAACGAGTGTCCCTCCAAGAAGAAGGCCGGCAAAGACAAGAAGAAGGCCCTTCTAGCCACGTGGAGCGACAGCGACAACGAAGAGGAGTCTACCCTATGCTTCATGGCAAAGGAAGATCATCTGACCGACTCGGATGACGAAGAGGTACCCTCTTACGATGAATTACTCTCCGCTTACACTAGTATGTATAATAAGGCTAAGTCACTTAGAAATGAGAATAAGCAACTTAAAACTGAACTAGAAGCTAGGATGCATGACAACACTAAGCTCAAGACAAACCTAAGAGACTTAGAGAAAGCCTTCAACAAGTTCAATGTGAGTAGCGGTAAACTAGAAAACCTCTTGAGCATGCAAAGGTGTAACTTCGACAAAGGAGGTCTAGGATATGAAAAGAAATCAGTCAACTTCGCTAGTCTTATCGCAATGGCAAAACTAAGAACACTACCAACATGCACTTACTGTTGCAAGATAGGCCACATAAGACCTAAATGCAAGAAACTTAGACACCAACACAATAAGAATAGTTATTGGAAATGGATCCCCAAATCCCCAACTACTACTAACCTCAAAGGACCCAAAGAAACGGGTACCAACTATCAAACTGTATCTCAATCTTGTAGGGACAAAGGGGAGACAAGTCATCGAGCACTTGGTATCTTGACAGTGGATGCTCTCGACATATGACGGGAGAAAAGAAGCTGCTACAATCCATTCGACCAAAAGAAAAGGGATCGGTGACCTTTGGAGACAACAGCAAAGGGATCATAGAAGGCATCGGCTCAATAGGTATATCTAACTCTACTATTATTGATGATGTACTTCTTGTGAAAGGACTTAAACATAACCTCCTAAGCATTGGTCAATTGTGCGATAGGGGTTATGAAGTCAAATTCACACCACACGATTGCACTGTATCACTCACAACTGACAAATCCATTAGTTTCAAAGGTTATAGAAGTGAAAATGTTTACAAGGTCGATTTAAAGATTTCATCTTTTTCAAAAATAAAAAGCCTTATAACATTAAATGTTGATGACAACATTCTTTGGCATAGACGACTTGGCCATGTTGGGATGAGCACCATAGAAAAACTTTTAAAACTTGACCTAGTTTCCGGAATGCCAAAGCTGAATTTAAAATTAGATTCTTTTTGTGATGCTTGTCAACTTGGTAAACACACAAAGGAATCTTTCAAAAATAAAAATTTTGTATCCACTTCTATGCCCCTTGAATTACTTCACCTAGATTTATGTGGCCCCTCGAGGACAACTAGTCTAGGAGGTAAATCCTATGCTTTTGTCATTGTGGATGATTTTTCACGTTTTACTTGGACATTGTTTTTAGCCCATAAAAGTGATGGCTTTGATCATTTCAAAATTTTTGTCAAGAAGGTTGAAAATGAGAAAAATCTTTTGATCAAACAAATCCGTAGTGACCACGGAACGGAATTTCAAAATGAAAATTTTTCATTTTTTTGTCAAAACAAAGGCATTGGTCACAACTTTTCTTGTCCTAGAACTCCTCAACAAAACGGTGTCGTTGAGAGGAAGAATAGGACCCTAGTAGAGATTGCAAGGACCATGCTATGTGAGCATTCTCTACCAAAATATTTTTGGGCTGAAGCGATGAGTTCTGCTTGTTACATCATCAATCGCGTATCAATAAGGCCAATTCTCAAGAAAACTCCATACGAACTATGGAGAGGGAGAAAGCCTAACATTTCTTACTTCCGCGCTTTTGGATCAAAATGCTTCATCCACAACAATGGTAAGGACAACCTGGGTAAGTTCGATGCTAAATCGGACAAAGGTATCTTTCTTGGTTACTCCACTTCTAGCAAAGCATATAGAGTCTTTAATAAACGCACTTTACTAGTTGAAGAATCTATTCATGTCATATTTGATGAAACTAACCCTTGCTTGCCTAGACCTGTTGTTTCTGATGATGATGATATAGATATCCTTGGCGAAGAGTTGGAGTCCACAAGCCTAGATGATGTTCCTAAAGATCAAGAGGACGCATCTCTTCCGAAGGAGTGGACCGGACGTTCCGAACACAAGCAATCAAATCGCTTCAATCCGGAGATAATTTGATCTGACTGTTGATTGAGTAGATTTCGGACGCTACGATGGACATGATCGGAAGCTACGAAGTGTTGAAGATTTCAAATCTCCGGAACGCGGGAATGTTCGGACGATACGAACTGGAGTTCGGACCTTCCGAAGTTGTTCATACACTGTCTGAAAGAATTGTTCGGAAGAAACGAAGTTTGATCGGTCCCTCCGAAGCATACGTTCGGACCCTACGAAGTCAAGAACGGAAGATCCGAAGTCATTCCAGAAATTACGCAAATTGATCGGAAGTTCCGAAGCATAAACAGAAGATCCGAACCTTGGCGTCCAAGAATAGTATAAATAGGCCTTTGAGGATGCATTCTCAATCATCCCACTCCATTCTCTCTTGTCTCTTACAAAGCTTTCTACTATCTCTTGTGTGCGTTGATTAAAAGAGTTGTAATATCAAAAGAGTTGTAGAAAAAGAGTGAAAGTAATACTCTCGAGTGGGTTGTAAAGTTCGTGGCTATCCTTGGAGCCCTCAAGGCCAAGTAGACGCATCGAGGCGTGGTTGTAAAAGCTAGCTTGGAGCTCCTAAAGCCAAGTCGTTATAGTGATACCTCGATCCTCATCGAGAATGGGAGACGTAGACGATTCTTCGTCGAACTTCTATAAACATCTCTATCCCTCTTTACTTTACGCATTTACTTTATTGCATTTAAATTACGCATTTATTTTACGCACTTACTTTACGCATTCATTTATCGTACTTATTTGTGATTGTCCCTCAAGTCTTCCGCTTGCAATTTTTGCAAACTCGTTTTAAAAACGCTAAAGGGCCTTAAAGAACCTATTCACCCCCCCCCCCCCCTTAGGTTCTTCATTAAGGATACACAAAATGTTGGACTATGGTATTCCAAAGACTCCACCTTCAATTTAGTTGGATACTCAGATGCAGATTATGCAGGATGTAAGCTTGATCGTAAAAGTACAAGTGGATCTTGTCAATTCTTAGGAGATAGACTGATCTCTTGGTTCAGCAAGAAGCATAAATCCATAGCTATCTCAACAACAGAAGCAGAATATCTTGCTGCTGGTAGCTGTTGTGCACAACTGATCTGGATTCAGCAACAACTGAAGGATTATGGAGTAACATCAACAGAATCACCCATATTTTGTGATAATACTAGCATAATTGCCATCACCTAAAATCCAGTTCTTCACTCAAGGACCAAACATATAGATGTCAGGCATCACTTCATCAGGTATCATGCATTAAAAAAGGATATTCGGCTAGAATATATCTCAACTGAACAGCAAGCAGCTGACATCTTCACAAAACCATTAACTGAGGCTAAGTTTTCTTATTTTCGAAATATTCTTGGTTTAATTGACTTATCTTAGAAATTTTTAGTAATATTGTTATACTAACAGAATCATATACAGAAAATAAAAACACAACAAATAGAAAATAACAGTTTATTATGAATACCAACGTTCCCATTTTACAGAAGATATCATGGCATCAACTGAATCTAGCCATGCTCTAACCCAATCATTTAACTCATAAATTCGAACTCTAGCAAATGCCCTAGATTTCGAAATCTTATCAACAACATGCTACTCTTTCCACAGCAATGCCTCCAAAAGACAGTTATCCTCCGCCAAATCTCTAACATTCCTAACTTCAAAACGTTCCAGATACTTCAGTGCTCTTGCCTCCTAAACACGAGTAGGAACAGCATCAGTGTCACTAATCCTCTTCAATTCATGAATCTTCTCCCATGTTGACAACACTTTCTGCAGGACATATATCTCCATCTTTCTTTTGATATTTATTAAACGAGGAGTTGATTGCTCAGTCACATGCACATGAGTGCTGCTGCATGCATCAGAATCGGACATATTGAAATATTTTTGAACTGATATTAAAACACATGTTTTATCACTATCATCCTATTTATAGGAAAATGACGAAGGAGAAGCTGAAGAGTCTCAAGTCAATTAAAGAGTAAGTTCGGACGTTCCGAAGAATGGATCGGACGTTCCGAACACAAGCAATCAAATCGCTTCAATCCGGAGATAATTTGATCTGACTGTTGATTGAGTAGATTTCGGACGCTACGATGGACATGATCGGAAGCTACGAAGTGTTGAAGATTTCAAATCTCCGGAAAGCGGGAATGTTCGGACGATACGAACTGGAGTTCGGACCTTCCGAAGTTGTTCATACACTGTCTGAAAGAATTGTTCGGAAGAAACGAAGTTTGATCGGTCCCTCCGAAGCATACGTTCGGACCCTACGAAGTCAAGAACGGAAGATCCGAAGTCATTCCAGAAATTACGCAAATTGATCGGAAGTTCCGAAGCATAAACAGAAGATCCGAACCTTGGCGTCCAAGACTAGTATAAATAGGCCTTTGAGGATGCATTCTCAATCATCCCACTCCATTCTCTCTTGTCTCTTACAAAGCTTTCTACTATCTCTTGTGTGCGTTGATTAAAAGAGTTGTAATATCAAAAGAGTTGTAGAAAAAGAGTGAAAGTAATACTCTCGAGTGGGTTGTAAAGTTCGTGGCTATCCTTGGAGCCCTCAAGGCCAAGTAGACGCATCGAGGCGTGGTTGTAAAAGCTAGCTTGGAGCTCCTAAAGCCAAGTCGTTATAGTGATACCTCGATCCTCATCGAGAATGGGAGACGTAGACGATTCTTCGTCGAACTTCTATAAACATCTCTATCCCTCTTTACTTTACGCATTTACTTTATTGCATTTAAATTACGCATTTATTTTACGCACTTACTTTACGCATTCATTTATCGTACTTATTTGTGATTGTCCCTCAAGTCTTCCGCTTGCAATTTTTGCAAACTCGTTTTAAAAACGCTAAAGGGCCTTAAAGAACCTATTCACCCCCCCCCCCCCTTAGGTTCTTCATTAAGGATACACAAAATGTTGGACTATGGTATTCCAAAGACTCCACCTTCAATTTAGTTGGATACTCAGATGCAGATTATGCAGGATGTAAGCTTGATCGTAAAAGTACAAGTGGATCTTGTCAATTCTTAGGAGATAGACTGATCTCTTGGTTCAGCAAGAAGCATAAATCCATAGCTATCTCAACAACAGAAGCAGAATATCTTGCTGCTGGTAGCTGTTGTGCACAACTGATCTGGATTCAGCAACAACTGAAGGATTATGGAGTAACATCAACAGAATCACCCATATTTTGTGATAATACTAGCATAATTGCCATCACCTAAAATCCAGTTCTTCACTCAAGGACCAAACATATAGATGTCAGGCATCACTTCATCAGGTATCATGCATTAAAAAAGGATATTCGGCTAGAATATATCTCAACTGAACAGCAAGCAGCTGACATCTTCACAAAACCATTAACTGAGGCTAAGTTTTCTTATTTTCGAAATATTCTTGGTTTAATTGACTTATCTTAGAAATTTTTAGTAATATTGTTATACTAACAGAATCATATACAGAAAATAAAAACACAACAAATAGAAAATAACAGTTTATTATGAATACCAACGTTCCCATTTTACAGAAGATATCATGGCATCAACTGAATCTAGCCATGCTCTAACCCAATCATTTAACTCATAAATTCGAACTCTAGCAAATGCCCTAGATTTCGAAATCTTATCAACAACATGCTACTCTTTCCACAGCAATGCCTCCAAAAGACAGTTATCCTCCGCCAAATCTCTAACATTCCTAACTTCAAAACGTTCCAGATACTTCAGTGCTCTTGCCTCCTAAACACGAGTAGGAACAGCATCAGTGTCACTAATCCTCTTCAATTCATGAATCTTCTCCCATGTTGACAACACTTTCTGCAGGACATATATCTCCATCTTTCTTTTGATATTTATTAAACGAGGAGTTGATTGCTCAGTCACATGCACATGAGTGCTGCTGCATGCATCAGAATCGGACATATTGAAATATTTTTGAACTGATATTAAAACACATGTTTTATCACTATCATCCTATTTATAGGAAAATGACGAAGGAGAAGCTGAAGAGTCTCAAGTCAATTAAAGAGTAAGTTCGGACGTTCCGAAGAATGGATCGGACGTTCCGAACACAAGCAATCAAATCGCTTCAATCCGGAGATAATTTGATCTGACTGTTGATTGAGTAGATTTCGGACGCTACGATGGACATGATCGGAAGCTACGAAGTGTTGAAGATTTCAAATCTCCGGAAAGCGGGAATGTTCGGACGATACGAACTGGAGTTCGGACCTTCCGAAGTTGTTCATACACTGTCTGAAAGAATTGTTCGGAAGAAACGAAGTTTGATCGGTCCCTCCGAAGCATACGTTCGGACCCTACGAAGTCAAGAACGGAAGATCCGAAGTCATTCCAGAAATTACGCAAATTGATCGGAAGTTCCGAAGCATAAACAGAAGATCCGAACCTTGGCGTCCAAGACTAGTATAAATAGGCCTTTGAGGATGCATTCTCAATCATCCCACTCCATTCTCTCTTGTCTCTTACAAAGCTTTCTACTATCTCTTGTGTGCGTTGATTAAAAGAGTTGTAATATCAAAAGAGTTGTAGAAAAAGAGTGAAAGTAATACTCTCGAGTGGGTTGTAAAGTTCGTGGCTATCCTTGGAGCCCTCAAGGCCAAGTAGACGCATCGAGGCGTGGTTGTAAAAGCTAGCTTGGAGCTCCTAAAGCCAAGTCGTTATAGTGATACCTCGATCCTCATCGAGAATGGGAGACGTAGACGATTCTTCGTCGAACTTCTATAAACATCTCTATCCCTCTTTACTTTACGCATTTACTTTATTGCATTTAAATTACGCATTTATTTTACGCACTTACTTTACGCATTCATTTATCGTACTTATTTGTGATTGTCCCTCAAGTCTTCCGCTTGCAATTTTTGCAAACTCGTTTTAAAAACGCTAAAGGGCCTTAAAGAACCTATTCACCCCCCCCCCCCCCCCCCCCCTTAGGTTCTTCATTAAGGATACACAAAATGTTGGACTATGGTATTCCAAAGACTCCACCTTCAATTTAGTTGGATACTCAGATGCAGATTATGCAGGATGTAAGCTTGATCGTAAAAGTACAAGTGGATCTTGTCAATTCTTAGGAGATAGACTGATCTCTTGGTTCAGCAAGAAGCATAAATCCATAGCTATCTCAACAACAGAAGCAGAATATCTTGCTGCTGGTAGCTGTTGTGCACAACTGATCTGGATTCAGCAACAACTGAAGGATTATGGAGTAACATCAACAGAATCACCCATATTTTGTGATAATACTAGCATAATTGCCATCACCTAAAATCCAGTTCTTCACTCAAGGACCAAACATATAGATGTCAGGCATCACTTCATCAGGTATCATGCATTAAAAAAGGATATTCGGCTAGAATATATCTCAACTGAACAGCAAGCAGCTGACATCTTCACAAAACCATTAACTGAGGCTAAGTTTTCTTATTTTCGAAATATTCTTGGTTTAATTGACTTATCTTAGAAATTTTTAGTAATATTGTTATACTAACAGAATCATATACAGAAAATAAAAACACAACAAATAGAAAATAACAGTTTATTATGAATACCAACGTTCCCATTTTACAGAAGATATCATGGCATCAACTGAATCTAGCCATGCTCTAACCCAATCATTTAACTCATAAATTCGAACTCTAGCAAATGCCCTAGATTTCGAAATCTTATCAACAACATGCTACTCTTTCCACAGCAATGCCTCCAAAAGACAGTTATCCTCCGCCAAATCTCTAACATTCCTAACTTCAAAACGTTCCAGATACTTCAGTGCTCTTGCCTCCTAAACACGAGTAGGAACAGCATCAGTGTCACTAATCCTCTTCAATTCATGAATCTTCTCCCATGTTGACAACACTTTCTGCAGGACATATATCTCCATCTTTCTTTTGATATTTATTAAACGAGGAGTTGATTGCTCAGTCACATGCACATGAGTGCTGCTGCATGCATCAGAATCGGACATATTGAAATATTTTTGAACTGATATTAAAACACATGTTTTATCACTATCATCCTATTTATAGGAAAATGACGAAGGAGAAGCTGAAGAGTCTCAAGTCAATTAAAGAGTAAGTTCGGACGTTCCGAAGAATGGATCGGACGTTCCGAACACAAGCAATCAAATCGCTTCAATCCGGAGATAATTTGATCTGACTGTTGATTGAGTAGATTTCGGACGCTACGATGGACATGATCGGAAGCTACGAAGTGTTGAAGATTTCAAATCTCCGGAACGCGGGAATGTTCGGACGATACGAACTGGAGTTCGGACCTTCCGAAGTTGTTCATACACTGTCTGAAAGAATTGTTCGGAAGAAACGAAGTTTGATCGGTCCCTCCGAAGCATATGTTCGGACCCTACGAAGTCAAGAACGGAAGATCCGAAGTCATTCCAGAAATTACGCAAATTGATCGGAAGTTCCGAAGCATAAACAGAAGATCCGAACCTTGGCGTCCAAGACTAGTATAAATAGGCCTTTGAGGATGCATTCTCAATCATCCCACTCCATTCTCTCTTGTCTCTTACAAAGCTTTCTACTATCTCTTGTGTGCGTTGATTAAAAGAGTTGTAATATCAAAAGAGTTGTAGAAAAAGAGTGAAAGTAATACTCTCGAGTGGGTTGTAAAGTTCGTGGCTATCCTTGGAGCCCTCAAGGCCAAGTAGACGCATCGAGGCGTGGTTGTAAAAACTAGCTTGGAGCTCCTAAAGCCAAGTCGTTATAGTGATACCTCGATCCTCATCGAGAAGGGGAGACGTAGACGATTCTTCGTCGAACTTCCATAAACATCTCTATCCCTCTTTACTTTACGCATTTACTTTATTGCATTTAAATTACGCATTTATTTTACGCACTTACTTTACGCATTCATTTATCGTACTTATTTGTGATTGTCCCTCAAGTCTTCCGCTTGCAATTTTTGCAAACTCGTTTTAAAAACGCTAAAGGGCCTTAAAGAACCTATTCACCCCCCCCCCCCCCCCCCCCTTAGGTTCTTCAAGTGGTATCAGAGCCAAGTTTTTCAAAATCTTTTAAAAATGGCCAATCTAGCAAGCGAGTATGCCCAAGGACAATCCACAAATCGTCCCCCTCTTTTCAATGGTACTAATTACGGATATTGGAAGAATAGAATATCTATATACATCCAATCCGTCGATTACGACCTTTGGAAAATAACGGTGAAAGGTCCCTATATCCCCATGAAAACGGTGGATGATAAGGAAATTCCTAAGGGAATGGATGACCTCACCAAGGACGATATGAAACTTATCTCTCAAAATGCTAAAGCTATGAATATTCTTCATTGTTCCCTAGATATGAATGAATACAACCGAATCTCGGCTTGCACCTCCGCCAAAGAGATTTGGGACAAATTGGAGATTTGTCACGAGGGAACCAATCAAGTCAAAGAAACGAAGATAGATCTTCTCCAACTCAAGTACGAGACCTTTGAGATGGAACCCAAGGAGGATATCGACACCATGTTCCGGCGGCTCACCCAAATCATCAATGAGCTTGCCCAACTTGGTGAGAACTACCCAACTAAACAAGTGTGGAGGAGAGCCCTTCGAGCACTACCGACGGAATGGGATGCAAAGCGCACGGCTATCATTGAATCCAACAAGGGAGATGTGGCATCCTACGACCTTGATCAACTTCATGGGACACTAAAGACCCATGAACTTGAAGTATCTACCCGGAAGGAGACAAAGAAAGATGACGACAAAGTAAAGGCGAAAGGGATCGCCTTGACTAGTCAACTTGAAGATAGCGACGATGAAGAAATGACACTCCTCACTAGAAAGTTCAAAAGATTCATGCGGAGTTCCAACTTCAACAAGAAGGACAAAAAGATTGAGAAGGAAGTGACCTGCTACAACTGTCAACAAAAGGGTCACTATGCAAACGAGTGTCCCTCCAAGAAGAAGGCCGGCAAAGACAAGAAGAAGGCCCTTCTAGCCACGTGGAGCGACAGCGACAACGAAGAGGAGTCTACCCTATGCTTCATGGCAAAGGAAGATCATCTGACCGACTCGGATGACGATGAGGTACCCTCTTACGATGAATTACTCTCCGCTTACACTAGTATGTACAATAAGGCTAAGTCACTTAGAAATGAGAATAAGCAACTTAAAACTGAACTAGAAGCTAGGATGCATGACAACACTAAGCTCAAGACAAACCTAAGAGACTTAGAGAAAGCCTTCAACAAGTTCAATGTGAGTAGCGGTAAACTAGAAAACCTCTTGAGCATGCAAAGGTGTAACTTCGACAAAGGAGGTCTAGGATATGAAAAAAAATCAGTCAACTTCGCTAGTCTTATCGCAAAGGCAAAACTAAGAACACCACCAACATGCACTTACTGTTGTAAGATAGGCCACATAAGACCTAAATGCAAGAAACTTAGACACCAACACAATAAGAATAGTTATTGGAAATGGATCCCCAAATCCCCAACTACTACTAACCTCAAAGGACCCAAAGAAACGGGTACCAACTATCAAACTGTATCTCAATCTTGTAGGGACAAAGGGGAGACAAGTCATCGAGCACTTGGTATCTTGACAGTGGATGCTCTCGACACATGACGGGAGAAAAAAAGCTGCTACAATCCATTCGACCAAAAGAAAAGGGATCGGTGACCTTTGGAGACAACAGCAAAGGGATCATAGAAGGCATCGGCTCAATAGGTATATCTAACTCTACTATTATTGATGATGTACTTCTTGTGAAAGGACTTAAACATAACCTCCTAAGCATTGGTCAATTGTGCGATAGGGGTTATGAAGTCAAATTCACACCACACGATTGCACTGTATCACTCACAACTGACAAATCCATTAGTTTCAAAGGTTATAGAAGTGAAAATGTTTACAAGGTCGATTTAAAGATTTCATCTTTTTCAAAAATAAAAAGCCTTGTAACATTAAATGTTGATGACAACATTCTTTGGCATAGACGACTTGGTCATGTTGGGATGAGCACCATAGAAAAACTTTTAAAACTTGACCTAGTTTCCGGAATGCCAAAGCTGAATTTAAAATTAGATTCTTTTTGTGATGCTTGTCAACTTGGTAAACACACAAAGGAATCTTTCAAAAATAAAAATTTTGTATCCACTTCTATGCCCCTTGAATTACTTCACCTAGATTTATGTGGCCCCTCGAGGACAACTAGTCTAGGAGGTAAATCCTATGCTTTTGTCATTGTGGATGATTTTTCACGTTTTACTTGGACATTGTTTTTAGCCCATAAAAGTGATGCCTTTGATCATTTCAAAATTTTTGTCAAGAAGGTTGAAAATGAGAAAAATCTTTTGATCAAACAAATCCGTAGTGACCACGGAACGGAATTTCAAAATGAAAATTTTTCATTTTTTTGTCAAAACAAAGGCATTGGTCACAACTTTTCTTGTCCTAAAACTCCTCAACAAAACGGTGTCGTTGAGAGGAAGAATAGGACCCTAGTAGAGATTGCAAGGACCATGCTATGTGAGCATTCTCTACCAAAATATTTTTGGGCTGAAGCGATGAGTTCTGCTTGTTACATCATCAATCGCGTATCAATAAGGCCAATTCTCAAGAAAACTCCATACGAACTATGGAGAGGGAGAAAGCCTAACATTTCTTACTTCCGCGCTTTTGGATCAAAATGCTTCATCCACAACAATGGTAAGGACAACCTGGGTAAGTTCGATGCTAAATCGGACAAAGGTATCTTTCTTGGTTACTCCACTTCTAGCAAAGCATATAGAGTCTTTAATAAACGCACTTTACTAGTTGAAGAATCTATTCATGTCATATTTGATGAAACTAACCCTTGCTTGCCTAGACCTGTTGTTTCTGATGATGATGATATAGATATCCTTGGCGAAGAGTTGGAGTCCACAAGCCTAGATGATGTTCCTAAAGATCAAGAGGACGCATCTCTTCCGAAGGAGTAGACCGGACGTTCCGAACACAAGCAATCAAATCGCTTCAATCCGGAAATAATTTGATCTGACTGTTGATTGAGTAGATTTCGGACGCTACGATGGACATGATCGGAAGCTACGAAGTGTTGAAGATTTCAAATCTCCGGAACGCGGGAATGTTCGGACGATACGAACTGGAGTTCGGACCTTCCGAAGTTGTTCATACACTGTCTGAAAGAATTGTTCGGAAGAAACGAAGTTTGATCGGTCCCTCCGAAGCATACGTTCGGACCCTACGAAGTCAAGAACGGAAGATCCGAAGTCATTCCAGAAATTACGCAAATTGATCGGAAGTTCCGAAGCATAAACAGAAGATCCGAACCTTGGCGTCCAAGACTAGTATAAATAGGCCTTTGAGGATGCATTCTCATTCATCCCACTCCATTCTCACTTGTCTCTTACAAAGCTTTCTACTATCTCTTGTGTGCGTTGATTAAAAGAGTTGTAATATCAAAAGAGTTGTAGAAAAAGAGTGAAAGTAATACTCTCGAGTGGGTTGTAAAGTTCGTGGCTATCCTTGGAGCCCTCAAGGCCAAGTAGACGCATCGAGGCGTGGTTGTAAAAGCTAGCTTGGAGCTCCTAAAGCCAAGTCGTTATAGTGATACCTCGATCCTCATCGAGAAGGGGAGACGTAGACGATTCTTCGTCGAACTTCCATAAACATCTCTATCCCTCTTTACTTTACGCATTTACTTTATTGCATTTAAATTACGCATTTATTTTACGCACTTACTTTACGCATTCATTTATCGTACTTATTTGTGATTGTCCCTCAAGTCTTCCGCTTGCAATTTTTGCAAACTCGTTTTAAAAACGCTAAAGGGCCTTAAAGAACCTATTCACCCTCCCCCCCCCCCCCCCCCCCCCCACCCCTTAGGTTCTTCATTAAGGATACACAAAATGTTGGACTATGGTATTCCAAAGACTCCACCTTCAATTTAGTTGGATACTCAGATGCAGATTATGCAGGATGTAAGCTTGATCGTAAAAGTACAAGTGGATCTTGTCAATTCTTAGGAGATAGACTGATCTCTTGGTTCAGCAAGAAGCATAAATCCATAGCTATCTCAACAACAGAAGCAGAATATCTTGCTGCTGGTAGCTGTTGTGCACAACTGATCTGGATTCAGCAACAACTGAAGGATTATGGAGTAACATCAACAGAATCACCCATATTTTGTGATAATACTAGCACAATTGCCATCACCTAAAATCAAGTTCTTCACTCAAGGACCAAACATATAGATGTCAGGAATCACTTCATCAGGTATCATGCATTAAAAAAGGATATTCGGCTAGAATATATCTCAACTGAACAGCAAGCAGCTGACATCTTCACAAAACCATTAACTGAGGCTAAGTTTTCTTATTTTCGAAATATTCTTGGTTTAATTGACTTATCTTAGAAATTTTTAGTAATATTGTTATACTAACAGAATCATATACAGAAAATAAAAACACAACAAATAGAAAATAACACTTTATTATGAATACCAACGTTCCCATTTTACAGAAGATATCATGGCATCAACTGAATCTAGCCATGCTCTAACCCAATCATTTAACTCATAAATTCGAACTCTAGCAAATGCCCTAGATTTCGAAATCTTATCAACAACATGCTACTCTTTCCACAGCAATGCCTCCAAAAGACAGTTATCCTCCGCCAAATCTCTAACATTCCTAACTTCAAAACGTTCCAGATACTTCAGTGCTCTTGCCTCCTAAACACGAGTAGGAACAGCATCAGTGTCACTAATCCTCTTCAATTCATGAATCTTCTCCCATGTTGACAACACTTTCTGCAGGACATATATCTCCATCTTTCTTTTGATATTTATTAAACGAGGAGTTGATTGCTCAGTCACATGCACATGAGTGCTGCTGCATGCATCAGAATCGGACATATTGAAATATTTTTGAACTGATATTAAAACACATGTTTTATCACTATCATCCTATTTATAGGAAAATGACGAAGGAGAAGCTGAAGAGTCTCAAGTCAATTAAAGAGTATTTCACATATACCGAGGACTTTTAAGTTATCAGTTGTTCATTATCAACTGACACCAGTTTGATTGTTCTTAACAGCTGTTTAAATAGTATCAGTTTATCATCAACTTATGATAATTAGTTTCTCAACAGTTCATTTGATTACTTATCACAACCGATGTTTCTTAGTGTGTCATTACTCCATGTGTTTAAATCTCATACAGATCATTGTGTGCAGAAACAAAGAAAAACGACGCATTATCAAAATAAAGATTTTATTTATCCTTAAATTTTGGAGAGAACTACATTTTCATAAATTTCTTCTACACTAACTATCCACATCCTCATCCAAACAGCTAGAGCTGAGGAAGAAGTTTTGCAGAAGCTGTGGGAAGAAGCAATGCCATTAAGAATCTCCAGCTCCTTGCGAAGCATCAGCTCATAGAGATGGCCCTCCTTGAAAGCATCCACATCTACAGCAATGTTTAAGTGCCTTCGCACTTCTCTCAGCTGGGCCATCCGCCTGAAAGTGGTAATCCTCTTAGAGTTGTACAGAAGCTCCAGCTCCTGTAACTCTTCCCAATAGGGAAGACTGGCATAAAAAACCTTGTCCTCAATGGCAGTCTTTTGAGCTTCAAGCGAAAGTGGAGAGACGTTTGAACTACTTTCTCCTTCAATTATTTTTATTCATACTTGTGACTAACTCCTTTATTTTTATTTATAGGCCAAGTAGGGAAAATGAAAGGACACTTTCTTAAGTGATGATTACTCTACTAAGCCTCAGGATTATCTTATTAAATCGGCTTTGTTTTTTTTTAATAACGCATCTATTTAGGGGGAATGGTGGTTTAAAAGGTTAACTGAGAAGACAGTTATTAGTGTATTTTCAACTGAAAGAACTCAGCCTCACTAACTGAACGTTCAGTTGCTAATTCCACTAATCTTCTCATGTAAGTTACCTAATTAAACCAATCATATTCCAAATCAAATGACGTGACTGTCTGCCAAATCATGATGAATTTCAGTTTATAACGTGGACACATTTTTAACCGCTCAAAATTGTACACATGCTTACAGCACACGTACACACTTTTTTTTCCTCAAAATTTTCCTGGACTGACACGTGTCCGATAATTCAAACAGTCACAAACAAAAGTACTTTACCCGCTTTGATTCAGTTCGTCTTCCTTACAATCACGATTTGATATGAATCTAGCCAGCCACTATGCGTTTCAAGAACCAATCCCGAGAGGACGCTTGAAGATGTTGAATGTTGCCCTTCATCCAACCAATGAAGGCTTGGGAACAAGGCTCGAGGGGTTCGGGTTGCATCACAATCAAGTAGAGGATGACCGAGGCTACACGGACGTGTACACGGACCTGTACACGGGGTCCGTGTCCATTGTTTTCTGGAGAGTAATTTTACAGAGCCTACACGGACCCTCACCCGGAGGCATACACGGGGTCCGTGCCTTTTAGTTTTGGCGGAGAATTATTTTCCTAATTTAGAGTTTTAATTATTTTGTCAAGTAGATTTGATATCTTTAAATATGCAATTTTTATATTTAGGGTTTTGTAAACTATATATAAGTTAGAATACCATGTAAACTTTTAACTTTTGTATAATACACATATTATTTTGAGTTTATCAAACTTGTGAGAATTTTCTCTCAACTTTACAAAGCTTTTAGCTTTGTCAAATCAAATCAAACTTATCAAAGTTTTTAACTTTGTGGCGTTTGTCGGTCGTTGCTTGTGCGGATTGTCGTAGGCGAAGTTCTTCGAAGGTTCGTATAGTTTTCGATTGTTTATCCTCGTGTTTATTTGTTGCTAAACTCTTGCTAGTATAGAGGTGAATATCACACAATACTTGAATCAAAAGATCGGGAAAACACACGGATCTTAATATCGTAATTGAATAGAGGGTGCGATTTATTTTTAATCGTGTTTGCTATTTATTCGTGTCAAGATTCACGTCATTTGGTATCAGAGCTCAAGGTTTATTGAATTAAAGTAGTATCAAAAAAAAAAAAAAATCGCGATTACTGTTCACGTACTGTTCATCGTTTCGGATTCACTGTTCACGGCCGCCGAGTTACTATTCATCTAATCGGATTTACTGTTCACGGCCGCCGAGTTACTATTCATCTAATCGGATTTACTGTTCACGGCTGCCGCGTTACTGTTTATCTAATCGATTACTATTCACGCCACTGTTCAATCCGGAATTACTGTTCACGAATCGGAGTTACTGTTCATTCGCCGGAGTTACTGTTTACGGTACTGTAGCGTACTGTTCACCCGAAAAAAAAAATTAAAAAAAAACAAGAAGGGGTGAAATATGCTTGATAGTGAGTTTCAGTCATTGTTGGTACAATTTGGAAAAAGATTGGAGGAAGAATTTAAACATATGTGTGAAAAGTATGGGCGAGTGGATGAGATTGGAAGGATGGGTAAAGTGGAGAGAAGAATGGCGACACCAGCGAGGAGTTCAAAACGTGGATCTCAAGGTACATCTAAAATTTCAAAAATTAGTACTTGTGATATTCAATGTGTATGGTGTCTAGAGTTTGGACATCATATTAGCCAATGTACAATTGAGGATATGAAGATAGTGGATTCCACTTCCAACCTTGAAGCCAAACTTGTGGATGATTTGAATGTTGATATTCCAATTGTGTCTCATGCGAGTATTGAGTGTTGTGCTGTGGAAGGTGAGTTGTTAGATGATATGCAAGTTGTTTCTTTTGCTCAACTGTCAACGAATGTAATTTGTATTGATGAATCAATTTGTTATGAGTTGAGGGAAAAGGAAAATGAGATGGTCGAAAAAAAGAGCGATAAAAAGAGTGAGATGACCATTGATGAAAAAAAAGAGTTATGTGAAAAAGAGGCCAAACAAACAAAAGAAGAAATTATAGGTATGGCCCAAAAGAGTGAGGATGAGCAATTACTTTATTTTAATGAAATAGCCGGTTCGATCCCGAGCATTGTTAAACTCTACTTGCAGGATTGTGGAAAAGGCATGAAATGTATTGATCTTCCTAGCTATCAAGAAAGACAAGATTTGAGGACAAATCTTTTTAAAGAAAGGGAGTATGATATGAATAGCCAGCCACTATACGTTTCAAGAACCAATCCCGAGAGGACGCTTGAAGATGTTGAATGTTGCCCTTCATCCAACCAATGAAGGCTTGGGAACAAGGCTCGAGGGGTTCGGGTTGCATCACAATCAAGTAGAGGATGACCGAGGCTACACGGACGTGTACACGGACCTGTACACGGGGTCCGTGTCCATTGTTTTCCGGAGAGTAATTTTACAGAGCCTACACGGACCCTCACCCGGAGGCATACACGGGGTCCGTGCCTTTTAGTTTTGGCGGAGAATTATTTTCCTAATTTAGAGTTTTAATTATTTTGTCAAGTAGATTTGATATCTTTAAATATGCAATTTTTATATTTAGGGTTTTGTTAACTATATATAAGTTAGAATACCATGTAAACTTTTAACTTTTGTATAATACACATATTATTTTGAGTTTATCAAACTTGTGAGAATTTTCTCTCAACTTTTCAAAGCTTTTAGCTTTGTCAAATCAAATCAAACTTATCAAAGTTTTTAACTTTGTGGCGTTTGTCGGTCGTTGCTTGTGCGGATTGTCGTAGGCGAAGTTCTTCGAAGGTTCGTATAGTTTTCGATTGTTTATCCTCGTGTTTATTTGTTGCTAAACTCTTGCTAGTTTAGAGGTGAATATCACACAATACTTGAATCAAAATATCGGGAAAACACACGGATCTTAATATCGTAATTGAATAGAGGGTGCGATTTATTTTTAATCGTGTTTGCTATTTATTCGTGAAATGATGTGAATCTAGCCAACCACTATGCGTTCCAAGAACCAATCCCGAGAGGACGCTTGAAGATGTTGAATGTTGGCCTTCATCCAACCAATGAAAGCTTGGAAACAAGATTCGAAGGGTTCGGGTTGCATCACAATCAAGTAGAGGATGACCTAGGCTACACGGACGTGTACACGGACCTGTACACGGGGGCCGTGTCTCATACATTCGAGATTGAGATTTACAGAGCCTACACGGACCCGAGCAAGGAGGCATACACGGGGTCCGTGTCCATTGTTTTTCGGAGAATATTTTACCCGAGTATACAAGGACCCGTACCCGGAGGCATACACGGGGTCCGTGTCATTTAGTTAGGCGAGAATATTTTTCTTAAATTAGAGTTTTAATTATTTATGTTAGAGTTTTAATTATTTTGGCAAGTAGATTTGATATCTTTAAATATGCAATTTTTATATTTAGGGTTTTGTTAACTATATATAAGTTAGAACACCATGTAAACTTTTAACTTTTGTTCATTATTGATATTTTATCAACTTTGAGAATTTTCTCTCAACTTTTCAAAGCCAAGCTTTGTTAAATCAAAATCAAACTTATCAAAGTTTTTAACTTTGTGGCGTTTGTCGATCGTTGCTTGTGCGGATTGTCGTAGGCAAAGTTCTTCGAAGGTTCGTATAGTTTTCGATTGTTTATACTCGTGTTTATTTGTTGCTAAACTCTTGCTAGTTTAGAGGTGAATATCACACAAAACTTGAATCAAAAGATCGGGAAAACACACGCGTCTTGTTATTGTAATTGAATAGAGGGTGCGATTCACTTTTAATCGTGTTTGCTATTTATTCGTATCAAGATTCACATCATTTGGTATCAGAGCTTTAGGTTTATTGAATTCAAGTAAATTATCTTGTTCTTAAATTGCAGATCTGTATTATCTATTCGTTTATTTTCAGATCTGTTTTGTTCTATCGTTCTTCGTAATTTTTTCGTGAATCTGTGATTCTCGAAATTTGTTGGTGACTTTTTTTTTGGGGATTTTCGAGTAGTACTCAAGCCAAAAAAAAAAAGAAAAAAAAAAAAAGAGTACCAAAAATTCCGAAAAGTCACCATTATTTCATTTTGATATCTTGTTCTATTTTCTTTAGAGAGTCATATTTAATTGTCTCTCACAGTCAAAAAAAAAAAAATTCATATTCGAATTTCTTGTCTACACAGTCCAAGTGAGTCGGTCGCATTTGTTCACAAGTTTGAACCTTGATTGTTTGATATCCCAAATACAAAGCTTGAGCACACTTTTGAGAGTACTATCAAATTCGAGTGGAAACATTTGAGTGTGAGTGTTATTTCTTTGGAGTGACTAGTGAGTATTTGTTGTGAGCAAAAAAAATAAGAGAGGAGGGACGAGTGAATTTCTTTGGAGTGACCGGTGAGCTTTTGGGTGAGGAGTTATTTGTTTTCTACTAACATTTTCTTGCAGGTACAATTCTAAGAATTAGATGGAGAAGGAGGTAGGAGATAATTCGAACCCGGGGTCATCTAAGTTCCCACTGGAGGCGTTGTTTGGGGATTTTAGTAGGATGATGACGACCCAAATGGAGTCGTTGCATGAGAGGTTGGGTAAACTTGAGGTTAGTTTTAGTGGGGGTAAACCTAAGCCTAGGGATTTGGGTAGAGATGACGAGGAGTATGATCTAGGAGGAGGCGATGAGAGTCAAAATGAGAATTGGGGTAGGAATGGAAGAGATAGAGGATTTGGTAGAGGAAGAAGGGAGGCCATGCGGGGTAGGTATGAGGAGACTAGGGAAGATGGTCACATGGGTAGTATTAAGATGAAAATCCCTTCATTCCATGGGAAATCTGACCCGGAGGCGTACCTAGAATGGGAAAAGAGGGTAGAGTTCGTATTTGAATGTCACCACTACTCCGAACAAAAGAAGGTGAGGTTGGCGGTGGTTGAGTTCTTAGACTATGCTCTCATTTGGTGGGATCAATTAGTGACCACTAAAAGAAAGTATAATGAGAGACCCATTGAATCTTGGGATGAAATGAAGAGTGTAATGAGGAAGAGGTTTGTACCTAACCACTATTATAGGGAGATTTTTAAGAGGTTACAAACTTTGAGGCAAGGATTGAAGAGTGTTGAGGACTACTATAAGGAGATGGAAGTACTCATGATTAGGGCAAATACTGAGGAGGATAATGAAGCAACTATGGCTCGTTTTCTTTGTGGTTTGAACAGGGAGATCCAAGATCAAGTGGAGCTTCGGCACTACTTAGATCTAGACGAGATGGTGCAAATGGCCATTAAAGTGGAGCAACAACTCAAGAGGTGAGGAGTTGGCCGCACCAATCAAACCGGAGGTGCATCTTCTTCTTGGCGCCCAAATGCGGCCAAGCGAGATGATAGCAAAGTGGTGACCAAGCCTAAGTTTGAACCAAAACAAGAGGCACCTAGGCATGGAGTACAAGGTAAATCTGAAATTCCTACTACTCGTTCTAGAGATACAAAATGTTTTAGATGTCAAGGGTTGGGCCATATTGCTAGTGAGTGTCCTAATAAGAGAGTCATGTTTTTGAATGATTATGGTGAATATGAGTCTCAAAGTGAGGGGGATGGCGAGGGTAGTGATGATGATATGCCGGAGTTGGAGGATCCCGATGAGGGATATGGGGCGGTTGTAGGAGAAGCTCTAGTGACTAGGCGAATCATGAGTGCCCAAGTCAAAGATGAGGAGATTAACCAAAGGGAGAACTTGTTTCACACTAGATGTTTTGTGAGTGGTAAGGTGTGCAATGTCATCATAGATGGGGGAAGTTGCACCAATGTGGCTAGCATTGAGATGGTTGAGAAATTGGGATTGCCTACAATAAAACATCCTCAACCATATAAGCTTCAATGGTTGAACGATTGTGCGGAGGTGAGAGTGAATAGGCAAGTTCTAGTGTCCTTTTCAATTGGGAAGTATGTGGATGAGGTTTTGTGTGACATGGTACCTATGCATGCTTGTCATATATTGTTGGGTAGGCCATGGCAATTTGATAGGCGAGTGACTCACGATGGGTTCAAAAATAAGTACTCGTTTGTCTTGAAAAAAGAAACTGTTGTCTTACTTCCATTGTCCCCAAAGCAAGTATTGGAGTACCACTTGAAAAAAAAGAAGAGAGATGAAGCCGAAAAAAAGAGTGAATTAAAAAGTGAGATGGCCTCTGAAAATAAAATTGAAGTGGCTGAAAAAAAAGAGTGATAAAAAGAGTGAGATGGCCATTGATGAAAATAAAGAGTTGTGCGAAAAAGAGGCCAAACAGAAAGGAAAAGAAATTATGTATATGGCCCAAAAGAGTGAGGATGAGCGATTCTTTATTTTGAATAATCCACTTCATGTACATCTGTGCAAAGTTGGTTTATTTTATTTTAATGAAATAGCCGGTTCCATCCCGAGCATTGTTAAACTCTACTTGCAGGATTGTGGAAAAGGCATGAAATGTATTGATCTTCCTAGCTATCAAGAAAGACAAGATTTGAGGACAAATCTTTTTAAAGAAAGGGAGAATGATGTGAATCTAGCCAACCACTATGCGTTCCAAGAACCAATCCCGAGAGGACGCTTGAAGATGTTGAATGTTGGCCTTCATCCAACCAATGAAAGCTTGGAAACAAGACTCGAAGGGTTCGGGTTGCATCACAATCAAGTATAGGATGACCTAGGCTACACGGACGTGTACACGGACCTGTACACGGGGGCCGTGTCTCATACATTCGAGATTGAGATTTACAGAGCCTACACGGACCCGAGCACGGAGGCATACACGGGGTCCGTGTCCATTGTTTTTCGGAGAATATTTTACCCGAGTATACACGGACCCGTACCCGGAGGCATACACGGGGTCCGTGTCATTTAGTTAGGCGAGAATATTTTTCTTAAATTAGAGTTTTAATTATTTATGTTAGAGTTTTAATTATTTTGGCAAGTAGATTTGATATCTTTAAATATGCAATTTTTATATTTAGGGTTTTGTTAACTATATATAAGTTAGAACACCATGTAAACTTTTAACTTTTGTTCATTATTGATATTTTATCAACTTTGAGAATTTTCTCTCAACTTTTCAAAGCCAAGCTTTGTTAAATCAAAATCAAACTTATCAAAGTTTTTAACTTTGTGGCGTTTGTCGATCGTTGCTTGTGCGGATTGTCGTAGGCAAAGTTCTTCGAAGATTCGTATAGTTTTCGATTGTTTATACTCGTGTTTATTTGTTGCTAAACTCTTGCTAGTTTAGAGGTGAATATCACACAAAACTTGAATCAAAAGATCGGGAAAACACACGCGTCTTGTTATTGTAATTGAATAGAGGGTGCGATTCACTTTTAATCGTGTTTGCTATTTATTCGTATCAAGATTCACATCACGATTATCCTCACTGTTCAAATAAAATCTATATTTTTCGTTTCTACAGGAAATCATTCAGCTTTCAATGGCGACTCAAACTCCTGCTCACAGATTAAATGCAATGGTCATCGATTTTAACTCGGTTCTATCGATTCAAGAAGCAGATGTTAAGAATGTATTTCTAAAGCTTGAGTCGATAGGTCTCAGGATGTTCTTAGGACAATCTTCTCAGAAGATATATCTCAAGGAGGTCAATGAATTCTACAGAAAAGGATTTATCACTAATAATGATACTATATCCGTGACTATCAATGATCAGCTGCTACGTCTTTCAGAGGAATCTTTCGGAGAAATATTTTCCTTACCAACTGAAGGTTATGTAAATTTTTCTGAAGTAAAAACTCAGGACATTGAAGAAATGCAGTCTCGATTATCTGCTGATGGACGAAAAATCAAGGTTTCCGATCCAAAGAAGGAACTGAAACAAGAAATTCAGTTGCTAGCTGATATCGTAGCAAAGGGAATATAAGCAAAAGCCGGTTCTTATGCTGCTCTTACACTCGAAAAATTCCAGGTAATGACCATAATCATGAGTGAAAAGAAAGTAAATTGGAGATATATTCTGTTTAACATCTTGAAGAATATGCTCAAGTCATCCAAACAATCATGTGGTTTTGCTATCCAAATCAGTTATCTGTTAAAACTGAAGGGTTTAGTAGCTGAAAATGCTGAAATTTCATCAAAATTCAAAGTCTTTACTGCCAAAAACATCTTGCAATCAAAAGCCAAACTGGAAGTTGAGTCATCACCAGTCAAGAAGGTCAAAACAGCAAATAGGAAACTGATTCTCAGTGAATCAGAAGCAGAGAAAACTCCTTCACCTAGGCTTGTCAAAAGACCAAGGACTAAAAGAACTAAAACAACAACAATGGAAGTTATCCAATCAGCTGATCAACAACCCATTAAGCCATACCGTTGCAGATACTCTCACCTGATGAACCAGTTACCAAAGCCAAGACAACAGCTAAGGTTGAAGCCCCATTAACCCTTGTAAATCATCCTACCATCTTGCCTAGGGCCAGATCTAAAGGTATAATATTAAGGGAACCAGTGCAATCAACACACTCAGGAATGGATCTTCTTCACACTCTTTCAACTGACAAAGGCAATGGACAGCTAGTTGAAGAACCCCGGCCATCCAATGCCATTCAAACACACATTGACCTTGTTTGGGAACAGGTCAATGCATTTGCCACATCACAATTAAAATCTTTTGACTGTTGGAAAAGCTTCAGAACAGAAATCTTTGCCAAAGAATTGAAGCATAGATCTCAACTGAAAAAGTTCATCAAACAAGAAGCAATCGTGATGAAAGTAGTCAAAGCTGCTACAATTTCACAAGCATTGGAAAGGCAAAAATACTTCTTCGATCAGATTCGGGTCAAAAAGCTAGCAAAAATGGTAGCACAGCTGAAGTCCAACTACCATCCAACAAGTCCAACTGCATACAATGATAGAGCTGTGTTCACTCAATTGGACGCTGATCTTAGTAGCCTACAAAGGGAAATAAGATTTTGGGAAGAAGATCAGGAACTAGTTATTCATGAAAAACCCTTCAAATCAAATACTGAAAAAGATTTATCCTTCTCTCCACAAAAAGAACCATCTTCACAACGTTCAACTGAAAAGCCAGTTCTGGAAATACCTAAATCCTCTCAGACAGAACATCAGTTATACTCTGAAGAAGAACTATCCTTGGCAAACATCGATGAAATCATTCAAGATGTTGCCTTAGAAGCTCAGTATGACTCATTTGCTCATTCAGCTGAACAACCACAGCAAGATATTAAGATATCGTCTGAAGCACCACTTGAATCACTCGTTGATGAAACATTTATATCTGCTCAAACAGAAGACCAAACTGAAGTACCAACCCAAAAATCAGAAAAAGAAATAACTGCAGCAGAAAAAGCTCAAACTGATGCACCTGTTCAGTCAGAAAGTTCTACTGAACAAGTTGTTGAAACTGACGAACAAGCAAAACCAGCAGACCAAGAAACTGCTGAACATGAAGAAAGCCAGTTACTCACTCACTCAAAAGAGCAAGAAGAAAGTTCAGTTATTCCTCCACAGGCAGCATCTATGCATAAACAACCCATCTCCATCATTCAGCCAGACGGACAATTATTTAATCAAAATCAACCATCATCATCTCAAATTAAAGAAACCATTCGAGCTCAGTCTATGGTTGGAACAATGGAAACCAATCAAGCATTAGTTCTTTTTGGACAATCATCGAAGCATTCAGAAACGCCCAGCGAGCAATCTCCAATTCAATCCACAGAAATGGATACTGTTCTTGAAGAAATTCAGAACATACAGTATAGTATGCAACAGATGCTAGCTGAAATCAAGAAAATTCAACTCGAACAGCTGTCGCATACTGTCAAATTGGATTCTTCGATTGAGTTTGACTCAGCAAAACTAAACAATCTTCAAGCCAACATGGACTCTCTTAGCAGGACTGTACAAGAAATGAAGAATGGGCTAGTTAGCTCATTCTGCACAACTCAGAATGTAATCAGTCAGAGAGTTGAGCGACTGGAAACCTCTGTTTCTAATCGAATAGCATCACTTCAAACTTCCTTCACAACTGTCGCCTCAAGCCTCTCAGCAGATGTAAAACTTCTATCCATTGACGTCCGAAAGCTGTCGGACAAAATGGAGGTATTTGACAAAAAGGGGAAGGACAAAGCAGCTGAGAAAGATTTAATCAGAATATTTATAGTCTCAAATTTTATATTATCTACAAGGAATCCAGATATTATATTCTCAGATGTTATGTTATCTACAAGGAACCCAGTTATTTTATAATTCAGTTGCGTAATCTACAAAGAGCTCAGTTATTTGATCTTAAATCACTTGGTTTTGTCAAACACCATAAACGGGCAAATTGTTGGAAACTAGATTCTGGAGTTTGACAAAACATAAATCAATCGATTAACAAAATATGAATCAACTGATGCTTACAAGCAAATTCGGCAACTGAAGCAAGTTGATACGATGATATAAGGCAAACTGATCAACTGATCAGTTTCTCAACTGAAGACGTCTCGGGGAAGAACAAAGGAGACATAACAGATTACAAGAACTTCGCACTTCAATCATTACAGCATAGAAAAATGTGTTTCGGCTATTGCAATTAAGACGCCGTATCACAATCAATGAAGAGAACATTGCCCAAGGAATGATGAAGTGGCAATCAACGGATACTAGAATTCAAATACATATCAAAGTTACCGTTGAAAATGAAGTATAAATATAACTGAAGAACAGCAGATAAAGTAGAGACGATAAGCTTGCTGTTACTCTGTCAAAATCTCAGCTCACTCTCATTTGAATTATTCGTAGCAATCAAGGCTACAATCTGAGATTATTAGCACTATCTAAAAGCTGTTAGAATCAATTGTGCTAATATCAGTTACGTACTGAAAATATTGTGTAGAACTAAGAGTTTCAGTTTTGGCAGTTGTAAGTCCAAACTAAGTGGGTCTGTACAAGTGTTGTACTTGATCAAAGTCTTTTAGTGAATATCCTATCTTGTGATAGAAGGGGTGACGTAGGAGTAATTAAATTCTCCGAACATCCAATAACAACTCTTGCATATTTCTTTCAGTTTCGTATTCTATCTTTCAATCAGTTACTTTCCGCAACTATTCTAGTTTAACTGATTGTTATTGACCAACAAGATTCCGAGATTCAGTTTGTCACCAAACTGAACTCAAATATTGTTATAGAACATTTTTAAGTGTGAGTGTTTATTCAACCCCCCCTTCTAAACACTCTTATTACGAGAACCGATCCTATCAGGTAGGGTGTGGAGGCACAAAATTAGTCATTCTTCATCACTATTCAGAGCTGACATAAGCTTTGGAGAGACTTTTGCGATTGGATTGAAGATTCGAGGATATCCGGGAACCGTTCTTCGCGTTTTTCGTCAATTCTAGTATTTATAATTTAGTTTTCATCTTTTAAAAATTGTTGTGTTTATTTTCAATATGAATTCTAGTAGCAAACTTTTTATTATTTGTTGGGATTTAAGGGGATCCTACCCCGAATGTTGATTTGAATTAATTTATATTTCGATGGTTGCGTTATTCTTGATTATACTACTGTTTTATCGTGTTGTTAGAGCGTAGCTAACTTTGACAACGTTTTTATATTGCGAGTGAGTTCGAGAGAATAACTTGTGATAGGAACGAGTAGTATAATCCGTGTATCTACAATTTACATAGACATATGAAATTGGATATGCGCCGATAGTCATAGTCCTGAGGGTCGAAAACTAGGGGATTTCATAAATCGAAATGCAATTCACTCTTGATAAATAATTAAAGACATTTAATTAATTCATTGAGTAGAATTAGTTTGGCATTGCTCGAGAGAGTGTGTTCAATTGAATAGGAAATCCTGTCGGAGGCATACAATCATTATCGAATAAATTAATTAATTAACAAAGGGTAGGTGAAACTATATTCCCAACAAATTCATTTCTTATTGAATCTTACTCAACCATTTTAGACACTATATTTCATTTCTTGATTCTTGAATATTTTTATTTGCATGTTTATTTGATTATAGTAGTAATAAAACAACCAATCACTTTTCGTTGCTAAAGATATAATAACTAAAAATAATAATTGTTAAATACATTCTTCAGTGGAACGATACTCATACTCACGTACACTATACTATAACTTGACATCGTGCACTTGCGATTAATTTTGAGCATATAAAACATATTTTTATTAAGGATTTCATAGTGCAAGTTTTGCTCGATCAAGTTTTTGGCCCCGTTGCCGGGGACTGTTAATTCACAATTTTATTTTTAGTTATTTTCTTTAGTATTCTCTATTTTACTTTGTTTGACACCTTCGATTTCTTTACAGATATATCGTCCAGTGCATGCCAAAGTCACTTGACGTGGAGCTTGAGCAATTCGACCCTGAAATTGAAACAACTTTCCGCAGGAGGAGACAGCAGCAGAGACTGAAAGAACTGATGGAGAGACACGAGAACGATCGTGAGGAGGAATATCGTGAAGATATACATGTTGAGATGCCAGCCGCATAACAATGCTAGAGTATGCCCACCCTTCTTTGGATGGTGCACGCCCTAGCATTGTGAGGCCTATTGTGCGGGCAAATCACTTCGAAATCAAGCCATCTATAATTCAGAACACAGTCCAATTTGGAGGATCTGTAGCAGATGACCCAAACACACACATCGCAGATTTTCTTGAGATTTGCGATACGTTTAAATTCAATGGAGTTTCTGATGATGCTGTTAGATTGCGTTTGTTTCCTTTCTCTTTGCGTGATAAAGCTAAATCGTGGTTGAATTGTTTGCCTGTAGGTTCAATCACCACATGGGAGGATATAGCGAAAGCATTTCTCATCAAATATTTTCCTCCATCTAAGACCATGAAGCTTCAGGCAAACATCACCACCTTTGCTCAATTCGAGCAGGAGTCGTTGTATGAGGCATTGGAGCGCTTCAAAGATCTCTTGCGTAGATGCCCGCATCACGAGTTGCCACTTGGGTTAGTTTTTCAAACCTTTTATTATGGTTTACTTACTCCTAATCGTACTATGATAGATGCTGCTGCATGTGGAAACCTATTGAGGAAGACTGCTGAAGAGGGATATGAGCTGTTGGAGGAGATGGCTGCTAGCAGCTATAATCCTCAATCTGAAAGAAACAATCAGCGGAGAAGTGCAGGAGTTCACCAGGTAACTGATCTTTCTGCTATCACTGCACAACTTGATGTTTTGAACAGGAAACTATATGGCTTGAACATGGGTGGCACAACTATGCGTCTTCAAGAGATATTCTGTGAAAAGTGTGGAGGTGAACATTTTGTGAAGGACTGTCAAGATGACAATCCATTTTATGTGCAAAATGAGGCACCGGTGAATCAAGTGGGAGTCCACAACCATCCAAGGAATGATCCATACTCAAACACATACAATCCTGGATGGAGACAACATCCCAACTTCTCATGGAGCGGTAAAAACAGTCAGAATCGACCGCAAGGAGGACAATGATATGGGAAACAACCGATGTATAGATCTAATCCTCCTACAGAAGAGAAGTCCAACCTGGAGCAAATAATGTCTAAGTTTATTTCATCTGCTGAAACTAGACTTCAAAACCAAGATGCATCAATAAAAGGGCTCGAAAATCAAATTGGACAGTTGGCCAAGATGATAGCAAGTCGAGAGCCGAGCACCTTGCCAAGTAACACAGAGACAAATCCAAAAGAGAAAGTGAAGGCCATTGAGTTGAAGAGTGGGAAAGTTATAGAGTCAAGAGAAAAAGAGAAAACGCAAAAATTGGATGAGCATTCTGAAACATCCAAAGGTAAGTCCTCTAACTCTACACCAACACCCACTGCACAACCTGAAATTGTTATCCCTCCACCTTTTCCTGCAGCACTGAAAAACGCAAAACTAGATGCACAATTCTGTAAGTTTCTTGAGGTATTCAAAAAATTGCATATCAATATTCCTTTTGCCGATGCTTTGATGCAAATGCCTAGTTATGCTAAATTTTTAAAGATATATTGGCAAATAAGAGGAAGTTGGAGGATCACATGAGGTGAATCTCACTGAAAATTGCTCTGCTTTGGTGCAAAGCAAGATCCCACCGAAACTTAAGGATCCCGGGAGTTTTTCTATTCCTTGCATGATTGGTGATGTTGTTTTTCACAAAGCTTTGTGTGATCGTGGTGCAAGTATTAATCTTATGTCGTTGTCTATGTTTAGGAAACTTGGGTTGGGAGAACCTAAGCCAACGAGGATGTCTTTACAGCTGGCAGACAGATCCGTCAAGTATCCACGGGGAGTTATTGAGGATGTGCTAGTGAAAGTGGATAAGTTTAATTTTTCTGCTGATTTCGTGGTGCTCGACATGGAGGAGGATATGGAGATGCCCTTGATTTTGGAGAGACCATTACTTGCGACTGGCAAGGCTCTGATTGATGTTCAAGAAGGGAAGTTGAGATTGAGAGTGGGCGAGGAAGAGATTACTTTTGATGATTTTAATACTCTTAAGCACACACTGCATTCTGATAGTTGTTATAAAATTGATGCTTTTGTGTCTAACTATGTGCAGGATGCTCTTAGGGACCCATTGGAGGCCACTCTCACTACTGAAATGAGAGAAGATGAATTGGATGCAGAGAAAGCAAAAATAGTGGCATACCTCAATGCCAACCAGCCATGGAAGAGGCCAATAAGGATGAGATTAGAGGATTTGGGAGATCGAAGAGACTTGCTCCCTTAGAAGTCAAGCCTGTAGGAGCCACCGATGCTTGAGCTAAAACCATTGCCTCAACACCTAAAGTACATATACCTAGGTGAGAATAACACTTTACCTGTCATAATTTCTGTCGCTTTGACAGATGTGATGGAGGACAAACTGTTGGAAGTTTTGAAAGCACACAAGAGTGCTTTTCCGTGGAAGGTGGTGGATATCAAAGGAATCAATCCATCAGTCTGCATGCACAAGATCTTGATGGAAGATAAGTACTCACCTCTTGTGCAACCTCAAAGAAGATTAAATCCAAAGATGCAAGAGGTAGTAAAAGCATAAACTATCAAACTCCTTGATGCATGTATTATCTATCATATATCTGATAGTGCATGGGTAAGTCATGTTCAATGTGTGCCGAAAAAAGGTGGGATTACTGTGATCACAAATGAACAAAATGAATTAATACCCACTAGGACAATTACGGGATGTCGTGTGTGCATTGATTATAGGAAATTAAATAATGCTACCCGTAAAGATCAATTTCCACTGCCCTTCATTGATCAAATGCTTGAGAGGTTAGCGGGTCATGAGTTTTATTGTTTTTTGGATGGGCATTCAGGGTATAACCAAATTATGATTGCGCCTGAGGACCAAGAGAAAACCACTTTCACTTGTGATTGTGTAATGCATTGTTGTGTAATGCCTCTGTCACTTTTCAACGATGCATGACCGCTATATTTCATGACATGATAGAAACCTTTCTTGAAATTTTTATGGATGACTTCTCGATTTTTGGCCCTTCTTTTGATGACTGTTTGCAGAATTTAAGGCGGTATTGATGAGATGCGAGGAGACGAATTTGGTGCTGAATTGGGAAAAATGCCATTTTATGGTACAAGAAGGAATAGTATTGGGGCACAAGATATCAGGGCATAAAATGGAGGTGGATAAGGCAAAAGTTGAAGTTATCAAGAACTTACCACCTCCGACATCCATTAATTGAGTTAGAAGTTTTCTAGGCCATGCCGGCTTTTATCGGCGTTTTATCAAAGATTTATCTAAAGTTGCCAAACCTCTATCTTCCTTGCTTATGAAAGATGTGCCTTTTGATTTTAATTCTGACTCTTTACAAGCATACGAGAATTTGAAGGAGCGCTTGGTGACGGCTCCTGTCTTGATAGCACCAGATTGGGATCTACCCTTCGAGGTCATGTGCGATGCAAGTGATACTGCGGTGGGAGCTGTGCTTGGCCAGCGGCAAAACAAGGTATTTCACACTATTTACTACGCAAGTAAGACCCTAGATGGGACTCAATTGAATTATGCGACAACTGAAAAAGAATTACTTGCAGTAGTATTTGCTCTTGACAAATTTCACTCATACCTTGTTTTGTCCAAAGTCATTGTTTACAACGACCACTCTGCACTTAAGTATTTACTTGATAAGAAAGATGCAAAGCCACGCCTACTTCGGTGGATTTTATTATTACAAGAATTTTATTTAGAAATAAAAGATAAGAAGGGTGTTGAGAATGTGGTGGCAGATCACTTGTCTAGACTGGAGCTTATTAGTAATGACTGTGTAGATCATGACATCAATGATTGGTTTCCTGATGAGCAGCTATTTGAGGTGAGACACTGTCCTTGGTATGCAAATTTTGCTAATTTTCTTATCACAGGCACACCGCCACCAATCTATCGTTTCATCAACGTAAGAAATTATTTTCTGACGTGAAACATTATTTTTGGGAGGAACCATTTTGTTTAAGATCTGCGCAGATTCTATGATTAGACGGTGTGTTGAAGAGGAGGAATTTGGTCAAATACTTAACCATTGCCATGATCGGAAGGTAGGTGGTCATTTTGGATCAACAAAGACGGCGTCTAAGGTACTTGAATGTGGCTTTTATTGGCCAACCCTTTTTAAAGATGCTCGTTCTTATGTGCTAGCATCTGATAGATGCCAACGGACAGGTAAAATCTCTAACCGTCATGAAATGCCATTGAATAATATCATTGAGTGTGAGGTTTTTGATGTGTGGGGGATAGACTTCATGGGACCGTTCCCCAGTTCGTTCACGAAAAAGTATATTTTGGTGGCGGTTGACTATGTGTCTAAGTGGGTAGAGGCAGAAGCATTTGCCACTAATGATGCTCAAGTGGTCCTGAAATTTTTAAAGAAAAATATTTTTAACAAGTTTGGGACACCACGAGCAATCATTAGTGATGGTGGCACCCATTTTTGCAACAAACTACTTGAAAAACTTTTGAGCAAATATGGTGTGACACATAAGATATCTACTCCCTATCACCCCCAGACGAGTGGTCAAGTGGAAGTGTTGAACCCGGAGATTAAGCGGATTCTAGAAAAAGTGGTAGGTGTTAGTAGGAGAGCCTGGTCAGTAAGGTTAGACGATGCTCTTTGGGCATATAGGACAGCTTTTAAAACACCTATAGGCACTACACCATATAGGTTACTGTTTGGTAAAGCATGTCATCTACCTGTAGAGTTAGAGCATCGTGCATATTGGGCAACAAAAGCATTAAATTTTAACTTTACTGATGCAGGTGAACGACGTCTCCTTCGAATGGATCAGTTGGAGGAGTTCCGGAATATGGCATATGATCTTGCACTGTCATACAAAGAAAAGACACAGAAAGCTCATGATAGACGGATTATCGAAAGAGAATTTAAAGAAGGTGAAAACGTCCTGCTCTACAACTCCCAGTTGCGACTTTTTCTCGGAAAATTGAAGTCGCGATGGTCTGTTCCATTCGTGATTTCTAAAGTTTACCCATCGGGAGCTGTAGACTTGCACGATGGAAAGGATGGGACATTTACGATCAATGCCCAGCGACTGAAGCACTACATGGGTGGCACAATTGAGCCACAACTAGGAATCACCCGATTCCAAGATAATCCGAACTGAAACGGACCGACAGTCTAGCTCTCGACTATAAATTGAGAACTACCTCTCGTTTCCTTATCTTGCATTTAATTCGATTTTTAGTTTGTGCCCTTATTATTTTATTTTATTTTTAAAAAAAAATTGGGGAAAAGCCGTGAAGCTTCCGTCTGGGCGGACATTTACATCCGCCCAGGCGCGCCCCTTTTTCAAAAAAAATTTTAAAGCCGAGAGTTATCCGCCCGGGCGGAAACTTATGTCCGCCCTAGCGGATCGCGCAGATTTAAAAATCTGCAGCCCTTTCCCTTTCTCCCCCATTCGAAACCCTCACCACCTTCTTCCAAATTTCGTCCCTCCTTTCTAAATCTCATGCAAATTACTTTTTTGTGTGCAAATCATAGGTAACATCTTGCATCATCACCTGTCCCAAGCATCAAGATCTAATTTTTTCGGTCAAGAAAGGAATTTTTCCGGCCACCTCTGAAATCTCCGGCCACTTCTGTGATTTCCGGCCGCCTCTGCAGTTCCCGACCACCACCAAGTTCCGGCAAACACCCTCCTACTCCGGGCTACTTGTGCTCTTCCCCAATAATCCACAATGGCACCTTAAAAAGCTCGGGTAAGTCACGGTGATTCTTCTTCGTCACCTCATACTTCCGAATTATTTGTGAATACTGCAGCTAGGGAACGATATGAGCATGCGAAAATCCACCGAGCTCCACTTCGTGAACGTGGTTTCCAGCTTGTGCAATACATATATATTATCAATCAGATTGAGAATAGAAGCTGGGGAAAATTTTGTAGCCAACCGCAAGCCGCGGTGGTACCAGTGGTGAGGGAATTCTATGCCAATGCAGCTGAGAGGAGTGACGGTAAGGAATTTGTGAGAGGGAAGTTGGTCGATATTAGTTCAACAGAGATTAATAGGGTGCTTGAGACACCGGCGGTGGATGACTCGAATTATGTGGCATGGGCAGCAGAACCGAATTTAGACTTGATGATGCAAAGAATCTGTTATCCAGGGTCTCTGTGGAAGACACTGGCTCGCGCACTTGTTTTGCAGAGAAATATTTGCTTATCCCGGCTACAATGTGGTATGCATTTCTGGCCACACGTTTGATGCCAGTCGGGCACACTAGTGAAGTCCAGAGGGAGAGGGGGCCGCTACTTTATGCATTGATCACTCATATGCCACGCAATGTGGGCAGGATAATCCATTCGCAGATCCAGCTGAGCATTCATAGTCCGAATGTGGCATTGTTCTTCCCCCACATTATCACAGAGCTATGTGCGGGCACTGGAGTCATTTTTGAGGATGACAATGAGTGGTTGCCACCGACCAAGGCCCTCGATGACACTAGCTGGTTGCAGAAATTAGCAGTGCGGGGAAGGCTTTACCGCAGTTTGGACCCATCTGGGACGGTTTTACGTTTGATCCCGTGCCACAGCAGCCCCCACCACGGCCCCGCGACCTCGACGTCGCCTTCTTCCGGACCGGATGGACGAATTTGCTGCCTTTTCAGACCATCAGCTACAGTGGCAGACTGTGAGTCAGACGTATCAGACAGCTACTGATGCCATGCTTCGCATATCCCTGAGCCACAGTGGTATCGACCCAGCCCTTCTCCCACCAACCATGCCAGCTTTCCTGCCGCCATTCCATTTTCATTACGCCAATGCACCAGAGAAGGACGCTGGCATCGTTCCCCCGGAGGAGCATAAGGAGGAGGATCAGTGAGAGGGGAGTCACTTCTATCCCTTCTTTTCTTTATCGCATTTCGTTACGTTCAGTATTTATTTTCGTTTATCTTGCATGGTTAAGGTATACTGCATTCATTTTGTTGTGCCTATCTGTCACTTTTTCTATCGTCTGCTGAATTGAGGACACTGCTCGACTTTAGTATTGGGGGGTGGATGGGTGTTGTGTCGTCTTTGTCGTGTTAGTGCTTTGCTCGTATTGTTCGTTGGCATGTAGTTTTAGTTGTTTTGCATATGTTTGTGTGTCAGCCGACAGTATTCGATATAGTACTTGTTAGCCAAGGATGATTAAGAAGTGATGAGACATGCCCTGTTGATCGTGTACTCGCATTTCTTTAGCACTTACTGTGGTAGAGACATGAAGTTTTATTTCGAGTATTGAACTCTATTTACACGAATGTTAGAACCAATAGCATGCATGATAAGATGGTGAAAATTTTAAACTAAAGTGGGGGATCAAAGATGTTTGAAGGTGTGAATTGAGATTGACTATATTCTCTCGAATCGAGGTATCTATCAGCAACAAAAAAAAAAAGAAAGTTGAAGATGTAAGGTGTGGGGGAGCCAAATAAAGGAATGAAATTCTATTCCTGTCTAAAGTTGGAGATGTAAGGTGTTGTGGAGCCGAATCACGGAATGAAATCATATTCCTGGCTAAAAATGAAAAACTCATGAATGTGAATCTGAAATGAAAAGTTCTAATATAGCCCTTTCATTGTTGCATTCCTATTCAGAAAAAAAAAAAAGAGAGGAAAAAATAGAAAAATAGTTGCCGATGGATACTGAATGCAGAGGAATAAAGGTGAGTAAGATTTACACTAACAGGCTGATTTAAATCTCTGACAATGGTTGAAAATGGATCTCTCTGTCATTTGTGGCGCTAGGACTAACAACACACACGCACGTTCAGACTTTATTTGAAACTACGTCTAGACCAAAGGAAGTGCGAAAAATTATGCTTTTACATCGATCGACAAGGGAATATGTTGAGTTTCGCTGAGGCTAGTTGATGACTATGAATTCACTATCGAGCTATTTTGTGTCATGTTTTATTTTGTCTTGTCACCTGTTTTGCTCGAGGGCGAGCAAAAGGTTAGTATTGGGGGGTTGATATAGGTGGATTTTAATTGTTTTTCATGTCATGTTTTTTTTCGTTGTGTTGCATTTATCTTTAAATTGCATGCATTTTGTCACATTTTAGTTTATATTATGTTTTATTATTAATCATGTGTCTGAGTGTGAAAATGCAGGAGAATTGTGCAAAAATGAAAAAAAACATAATATAAACTAAAATGTGACATTTAAAACCGTTGTAACTGAGGGTGTTGTTGATGTTTTAAATTGCATACACATATAACAACAATTATATGTGACATTTTTGTTTATATTATGTTTAAAACCGTTTTCGTAGGCCATTTAAAACTGTTGTAACTGAGGGTGTGGTTGAAAGTGTCTTCAACGACAACGGTTTTAAACCGTTGTCTTTTCTATCAACGACAACGGTTTTGCAACGGTGTTAAACCGTTGTAATTTCTAGCGACGACAACGGTTTTGCAAGGGTTTTAAACCGTTGTTTTTAACCGTTGACGTAGCTATTTTAAAACTGTTGTTAAAGTCAGTGTAGTTAAATGGTCCGCTCAAAGACAACGATTTTTTACTATTGTCGTAGTTACAATTTGCGACGGTTTGTAAAATCGTCGCAAAATAAAAAGTGATGTCGAAACTACAGTTTGCGACGGTTTTGATAACCGTCACACAAGATATTTGCGACGGTCTTATTGAATCTTACTCAACCATTTTAGACACTATATTTCATTACTTGATTCTTGAATATTTTTATTTGCATGTTTATTTGATTATAGTAGTAATAAAACAACCAATCACTTTTCGTTGCTAAAGATCTAATAACAGAAAATAATAATTGTTAAATACAGTCTTCAGTGGAACGATACTCGTACTCACGTACACTATACATAACTTGACATCGTGCACTTGCGATTAATTTTGAGCATATAAAACATATTTTTATTAAGGATTTCACAGTGCAAGTTTTGCTCGATCATCGATCAAGTCTAATGAGTCTAAAAACTCAATACGTATAAACTGGAGATAACAAGTACTACGTAATAAAACCACATGCATCTTCAAAATAGGACATACATACTGAAAACTGTAACATGATTACAAAACTTGAACTTACATACATACATACATAGATGTGTCATCAACGTAGAACTTTTCATAAACATTCTTGATTCGTACATATATGAGCATGCATAACATAATTTTGCGTAGATGCATGTTTCAAAGCAGGTGACCCATACATAAAATGCCTGATCAGGATAAACCACAGTACTGGGCTGACAGGGAAGATCCACTGCCTAAAAAAAACTTAAAATATTTTCTTTGCACGTCGAACATACTTACTTGGCGTTGAGGGATTCGTTGGGTCTAGCTTGAGGCTGATGCTGCACCTACTAACCAGATTTCAAGCACTTAATTTCCATACTTAGACATAATAATCGTGCTCACCACCCAAAATGACAATTTTCTTATGACTTTCTAAATCACTCGGGACTTGACCTTCTTTAATCATTGTACTAAACCATGACATCTACCCCCGAAACAAGTCCTACAATGATGTGTGAACATTTCCCAAAACATAGAAGACATGAGCCTAAAATAGTGTTTTAAAAGTCATGGACGTCGAGCCAAGTGTTGGCCGAGTTTTCAAACTCTATATATAAACAGTCTTTATTTTAATAATATTTGAAATTATTGTTTTGGCACATCTTTATCTATATACCAATGCTAGTTTCATAGATAAAGTCCTTGAATATAAAAATAGTAAAAAGAATATGAGATGCTCATATGATGAGTATCATGAAACTCGTATTTGGAATACTGTATATTCTAAACAGTTCCTTGTATTTGGGGTATGCTCGTATAAGGACATGTTTAGTCCGTATCACATGGAGATGTGAACCCACGGCTAGTTGTATCAATGAACCTATTGAGGGTCACACAAGTTCTAACTTTTTAGATCCCGTTGAGAAGTAAAATAGTTCAATGTGTTGAACGACTTATAAAGGAGTTCATAAGCGAAAGAAAAAATAGAAGTATTACTTCTATAAGGAGAATGTGACTTTTAATTTGTGGAAGTGTTCCTAAATTAAAAGTTGGCCAAACAAATAATTTATTAGAAAATTGTGATTTTCATAATCATTATTATGGACTAAATTAAATTAATTCAAGTGTTGAGTTAATTAAACACTAGTGGGCCTTGTAGAGTCCAAATAATTAAATTAATTCAAGTGTTGAATTAATTAAACAATATTGGGTCTTATAGAGCCCAATTAGAAATAATTATTAAACTAGTGGGCTTGAGTAAAATCAAGTAAAAGTTTAAATGGTCTCAAATGTGTTTGAGATATTTAAATAAAAGTCCATGAGCCTTGTAATTGTTACAAGCCCAAGTAGAAGACATGCAAGGAAGGTAAAGAGTTGGGAGACAACTTTTTCAATAATCAAGACATGTGTCACACAAGCTAACTTTAACTTTTTCAAGAACCAAGAAAAATTTTCCCACTCTCTCTTTTTTATTGCATACGGCCGAAATTTCAAGCCACAATTCCTCCATTATTTTCTTTCTTCAATTGTTGAGGAAACACTAGCTTGTTGGTGGTGTACCTAATTTGAAGGAAATATTTAAAGAACAAGGAAAGCTTGTAGAGGATATTGCCATTGAAGAGCTTAGTTGTATGACAACTAAGTGGAGTCATAATCAATCTCTTGAGATTGATAGGTATATTTCTTTAAAACACCCTATGTATGACATTTTAGTGTTTTGTATTTGCTACACACTATAGGCTTAGGGTGCTCGGTTTTCTTGTTGAAAAATAATTTTTGAAACTTCCATTGCGCATTCGGGCACCTTAATCGATCCTCTTTCAGTCTTCACGGGTAAGAAATGTGCCGAATTAGTAAGCCGATCCACTATGACCCAAATAGCATTGGATCTCTTGACTGACCTCGGCAATCCAACAACGAAGTCCATGGTGATATTCTCTCATTTCCACTCGTGGATAGGGAGTGGCTTAAGCATCCTTGCTGGCCTCTGATGCTTTGCCTTCACCTGTTGACAAGTGAGACATTCAGACACAAACCGACGGATGTCTCTCTTCATACCTGGCCACCAATACAAACTCTGGAAGTCTTTGTACATCTTGGTGCCTCCTTGGTGAATGGAATACGGAGATGCATGTGCCTCTGTCAGAATATCCTCTCTGGTCGAATCCTCTCTTTTCGTACAAATAGTGTCTTCATATCTTCAACGCAAAGACGACAACGGCTAACTCAAGATCATGAGTCAGGTAGTTCTTCTCATGCACCTTCAACTGCCTGGAAGCATAAGCTATCACCCGACCATGTTGCATCAAAACTGCGCCTAAATCGAGCTTAGATGCATCGGTGTATAACACGAGGTTTCTTTGCCCTGATGGCATGACTAACACTGGCGCTGAGATAAGAGCTTGCTTCAAAGTATCGAAGCTCTTCTGGCACTTGCCATTCCAAACGAAGTTAGGATTCTTCATTGTCATTGATGTGAGCGGCACTGCGATTGACAAAAACCTCTGAATAAACTTACGGTAGTAACCTGCTAAACCCAGAAAATTGCGGATCTCTGAAGCATTCTTTGGCTTAACTCATTCCTTAACGGCTGTCATCTTTGCTGGATCCACCTCAATACCACTGCTAGATATTATATGGCACAAAAACTGCTACCTTCTCCAACAAAAATTCACACTTACTGAACTTCAAAAATAACTTGTGACTCTGCAAAATCTGTAAAACTGTATCCAAGTGCTGACTATGCTCCTCATGCTCTTAGAGTAGATAAAAATGTCATCAATGAATACTATGACGTATTGATCTAGGTAGGGCTGAAATACTTGATTCATCAAGTCCATAAAAATTGCATGGAGCATTTGTCAGTCCAAACGGCATCACTAAGAACTCGTAATGTCATATCTAGTTTTGAAGGCTGTCTTAGTTTTACTTTACTATAACCTCGAATTCTGACTTTTCTCACAATTTCAAATATTATAAATGGAGGTTAAAACTTATCGTATCTTACTTTCCTTATACTATACCCGTAATGTTCATCGATCTATTACATTAGCATTTATGTAGTTCAACCTAAGAAATCTTAGGCACCAAAAGTTACTGATCAACTTCTATCCTTGGTACTACACTCAAAAGTTAAACCTTATATTAACCCCATAATAATATTGACCTACGATCCTTGAATCGAATCTTTACCTTACGACACCAAACTTACGTAACTTAGCTATTTACAAGTATATCCCAAATATAAAATCGTTGATAACCTTAAATTTCGAGTAACATTAATCCATAAAACCCCAAAATATACAATATCGATATTCTTCTTAGACTATAAGACCTTCCTAGCATCCAACACATGCTTAAACTATTTCCTTCCCAATTATTATAGTTGAGGCCTAAGACACTTAAACCTTCCTCATTGGAATGAATGTCACACTTTGACGTATCCTCAATACTTAATTCGTTCTAACGTATAAAGCTTATTAAGTTTCCCCTATTAATGATGGATTAATTCTAATAAATCAACTTCACTTATAACCCACATAATTCTAGAATCCTTATATAAATATTTTAGATTTCTTACTCGATAAAAATCTTAATATACGACCATTGGTAACCTATGTTGTATACAACTAATTCTCTTTTGTTTTTATTTCACCCAATATCCTCGTATGATCACCTATTTCATAAACTTGAAATTAAAACTTACACAACCCAAGTAGTCTTAGATAACCTAATTCAAGTACTCATATCCACTTAATCCTAAATTTCTTAATGACTTACAAAGATTCCTCAAGACAAGGTGCCTGATAGGGCCTCTTGCCATGCCTACCGACCACAATGTCCCTCTGGTCCTGCTCTGCTGCCAAAGCTCTCGACACAGCAACTGCATAAGTCATAGGGCCAGCAACCTTGACATCACGGCGCAAGGTTGGCCGCAACCCATCAATAAAATGCATCGACTTCTCCTGAACATCATTAGCAATCGGGGTACAAAGTGACACCCCCTCTCGAACTTCCTCACGAACTCATCTACGCCGATGTCTCCCTAGGCGCAACGTCATAAACTACCTGGTCAGTCTGGATCGTACTTCTTCAGTGAAGTACTTGGAGTAAAAGACCTCCTTAAAGACATCCCATGACAGAGTCTGCAGATTCACCGACACAGACGCGCTCTCCCACCAAACCCTGGCGTCTCCTGTCAACAAAAAGGTGGCACATCAAACTCTGTCTACATCCTACAGCTCCATGGAAGCGAAAATCATCTTGATGGACTTAATCCATCATTCCGCTATCATCAGGTCAGTAGTCCTCGAGAAATCTTTTGGATCCATCCTCCTAAACCTTTCGTACATAGCCTTCGGTCTGGGCCTTGCCCCTGTATCCACTGCAGCCTGATTCTCCGCAAACTGTGAAAGAACTGGTTCATTCCTGCAAGCATCTAAGCGTTCATATTTGGGGGTGGACAAGGAGGAGTGACCCTCTCTCCATCTTGGGCTTCCCTATTCTCATCGCCTGCTCCACGATTAACCATTCATCTAGAGAGGCATACTGTTCCAAAATTTGCCCAACACATAAATCCAACATGCATGAACATAGTATCAATAGCATAAGATGCACGTAATTTGAAATAAAAACATAGACATGCTGAAATCATGACTTATAGCTTAATACATAACATAATTCAAAACTTTAAAAATTCATACTTGAGTTGTGGCTTCGTGAGCATCTCGCAACATGCAGTAGGCGTAACCCTTTAAAAAAAACACCGCTATGATACCAACTGTAACGTACCGTACTTTTTACTACTTAAAATTTGCGGAAAAATTAAAAAATTTCTTAAATAAAAGGCGAACCTAAAAAATTCTATAAAATAAACAGTTCATCCCTGAATATTGTTGCAACAAAAGATCTCAAATGAAGTTGATAGGATCGGTTAATCGAATAAAGAGTGTTTAGAAGGGGGGGTTGAATAAAGACTGCTCGAATTTAAAATATTCTTCGACAATATAAATTCAGTTTTGTTACAAACTGAAACTGAATATCCTGTCGGTCAATAACAATCAGTTAAACTGAATAAAACAGTTGCGGAAAACTAACTGACTGAAAGATAGAGTATCTAACTTAAAATGGTAAATGAAGTAATGACACAACAATTTGTTTCTGGATGTTCGGAGAATTGAATAACTCCTACGTCACCCCTTCTATCACGAAGATAGGATATCCACTAAAAGACTTTGATCAAATACACGACACTGTACTGACCCACTTCAGTTTGGACTTATCACTTTGCCAAAACTGAAACTCTTAGCATACAACACATTTATAGATCGTAACTGATCTTTAGCACAACTTAGAAAATCTATCAACAATTACAAAGTGCTATTTAAGCTCGAGAATGTAGTTTTGAATACTACTGATATGACTAATAAGCGTGAGCTTTGATTTCTGATTGTGAGTATATATTTTTGCAGCGTAACAGCAAGTAGAATGAGATAACTGAAAGTCGGTAGTTCTTCAGTTGCTGCCTTCGACTATTTATAGGCTTTTCTTTCAACGGTAACATTAAAGAATGTTTGAATATTCTAACCGTTGATTGCACGTCGATATATTCTGACAATCGTACACTGTTCATTCTACAATGCGGCGTTCCACTACTAGTTGCAGGTATATGTACTATTTTGTCTGTTGTCGCTTTCAACTGATGACGTGTACACCTGAGAGATCAGTTGGTAACGAATCAGTTGCCGAGAATGAACTTCAGTTGTATAGAACAGTTGACTGAGTTCAGCAGATGACGTGTTCAGTTGATGATCAGTCCAGTTGCTGAGTTCAGTTGGTAAGTCTTTTTGTCAAAACACCGGAATTAAGTTTCCAACAGAAGTTTACTAAAAGTACTTGTCTAAAACCAAAAATCAGTAATATGAAATCATAGTATTTGAAACTTTCGTAAAATCTTAAAATGACATGGGCGGTCCTCGGGTCTAGCCTCCTGCTCAGTCCAAGCATGCTGCTCAGTCCTAGCCTGCTCCTTGGTCCCCACCCCTCGTCTTCTCACCTGCATCGATCAAGTCTAGTGAGTCTAAAGACTCAATACGTATAAACTGGAGATAACAAGTACTGCGTAATAAAACCATATGCATCTTCAAAATATGACATACATACTGAAAACTGTAACATAATTACAAAACTTGAACTTACATACATACATACATAGACGTGCCATCAACGTCGAACTTTTCATAAACATGCTTGATTCGTACATAAATGAGCATACATAACATAATTTTGCGTAGAGGCATGTTTGAAAGCAAGTGACCCATACATAAAATGCCTGATCAGACTAAACCACAGTACTGGGCTGACAGGAAAGATCCATTGCCACATACATGATATCCCCTTTCATGCTTTAACGGGTGGATTGGTCCACGGTAATGCTTTATCGCTTTCCAATCCTGATCTAAACCTGTTCATGCTTTAACAGGGTGGATTGGTCCCTGGTCATGATTTACCGCTTTCCAATCCCATACATAATTTGGTCACAAGACATTTAGCATACCTAAAAAAAACTTAAAATATTTTCTTTGCACGTCGAACATACTTACTTAGTGTTGAGGGTTTCGTAGGGTCTCGCTTGGGGCCGATGCTGCACCTACTAACAAGATTTCAAGAACTTAATTTTCATACTTAGACATAATAATCGTGCTCACCACCCAAAATGAAAATTTTCTTATGACGTTCTAAATCACTCGGGACTTGACCTCGTTTAAATATTGTACTAAACCATGACATCTACCCTCGAAACATATCCTACAATGATGTGTGAACATTTCCCAAAACATAGAATACATGAGCCTAAAATAGTGTTTTAAAAGTCATGGACGAGCGCCTAGGCGCTGGACAGTGCTGCGCTACGGCACTACTTAGCGACGCGGCGCTAACAATGCTGCAGGCCGAGCTCTGCGGCGCCACAAGGGCATCACTGCGGAGCTAGGCTTGCGCAGAACAGGCGCTGTGGCGCTCCTTGGCGAGCACTGCGGCGCTAATCCTGCGTACAACCAACCCAAAATAACACGTTTTGATGAAATTTTAAAAGTCACGCTCAAACGACTCGAACCGATGCAACTAGACTCATCTTAGGACGCAATTACAAGGATTCAACTCAAACAAATGTCCCCAAAACAACGACGCACAACAACTACGCAACATAATCAATAAACATGAATTTTGACACCAAAATACTTTCTACGACTTCTAATGCAACCAAGTGCCTATCGACTCTAGACGAAGCACCAAACATCAACCCCACATCATATTTACAATACTTAAACGCAACAACATTCACCCAACGTTCCCAACGAAGCCTGCAATAGATAACTTCAAGAATACACCAATAACATAAATTTCAAAAAAATGCAATTTGAGCAGTCCCACGAAAAACACCATAACTCACTCAATTGTTATCCAAATATTTTGAAGTTTATATCAAATCGAAGGTATCGAAAAGTTCTACGTTTTGTATGTTGAAAGTTTTCCCAAATTCTCGACCGAACCAACCAATTTTCTGCTCAAACTATGAACATCGTACCTGAATTTTACGCATCATAAACATGAACATAAATACCATGACAAGATCGATGCAGGAAAATTAGAATATACGTATCTTTTGATAATTAAAAATACCGAAACGACGATATCGACGCAGGAAGGATGCGAGAGACGATCCGGGACGAACGTGACGTGATTTTCTTGCAATAAAACCAATGAAAATTTGCTAGAAAAGAGAAGGACAGGGGGCGGCTGCTTTCCTCTCAATAACCCTAAGGTTTGCTCTCTCAAAAATAAATAAATCCGAATTGGAATAAGTGTGTGTGTGTGTGTGTGTTGAACGGTTTCAGTGTGTGTGTCTAGCGTGAGTTAAGATAGTAATTAAGGAAAAATATTTATTAAATGATAATTAGCATTCTAAATAAGATATTAATAATCACTTAATATCCTAACTAAAATATTAATTCCCCACAAAATACTAGCATCTTTAAAATTGAAATAAAACACACAATTGATAAACCTTTTAAAATTCTGAAACTTTAAAATCACCTAATAAACAAATTAGGCTTTTAAAAATACTAAAAACTTATAAATCATTTTAAATACCCCAATCTCAACTTAATATAACATACCACGTTTTAAAAATTGTCAAAATCGTCACCTCAACTCTTTCATACTTAATATAACATACCATGTTGTCTACCTCAACTCTTACATGCGTCTATCAAGTAACCTAATCATTGAATCAGACCAAACTTTCTAGAAAAAATTAACCCTAACAAAGGTATAATTTTAACTCTTAAGATCATGAATAAAACTTATGCTACATCAAACATTAAGTTCCCCCAAAAATAAGTTAACTTAATGTCTAAACTTATAACTTAACTAATTGATCAACTTTATCTTAATTTTCCACCACATTATTCCACTAACTTTTAGATTTCAAGCCCAAGATTGATTCATTCTACCATGCGCTCGATTAACATTCTTTATAGTAGTTTAACCAAGATATCCCAAGGCTCTAAATATCCCTTCAAGCCTAAATCATTGAAAATTCTTATCATTTAAACCATTCAATTCTCACTTACTGCTAATCTAGTCCCCAAATTCCTTAACAATTGCAACATTGATTCCTAATGTCCTCGAAAATTATGCAATTGTTCCTTAATTTCGAAAATTTTACAATTAACCCATAAGTTCTTTCTGTTCCTAATTTCATTTATAGGTTTCCCGTAACATAAAGTTCGATAATTTTTAAGCTTATTAAACCCAAAAGCAATTCTTATAACCACTCTTACCTTTCCATCGAAACCTAAAATCCCAAATTTTGCATTCTCATTCTTCTAAAGACCGACCCAGTCTTCGAATCATTATTTCTTATATGTAATTCTCAAAATTAACTCAATTTATAACCACAAATCGTCAGTATTTTCTTAAAAAATCTACATGTTCCAAAAACATTCATAATCTTTATGACTAATTTATGATCCAAAAAGTAGAACATCAAGTACTAATACCCAAAAATCAATATATTCAAATCATTTTCAATCATTCCTACCGCCCATTAAACAAATTCCTAATCATCACCAATTCGACAACAAAGCCAATATGCATGAAAAGCATATAATTTCTTATTCCATGTCGTAACATGCATAAAAATTTTAGGGCATCTAATCTCAAAACATAACAACAGATAAATCGGTACTGTAAAATGTATATCATGTAAACATATAGGTGAAAACATTAAAACTTTCAAAACATTTAAAACATGTAAACTTACATACTTGAGACTTGAGAATGAGCTGCAGAATGATAAACATAAAAATTTTATATTAATTAAATGTTTTATAATATAAATTTATAATTTTTGTTTTATTAAATGTGTAAATATTATATGTTTTATAATAAATTGTATAAAAATAAGTTGTTTTGTTATAATTTTTTACCATTTTTAAAAGGTTCGATAAAACATGAATAACCTTGGCATCGCAAATAGGATTAAGATTATTCTTGGACCTGTAGAAATTTGATGATAATATCTACAGTATTGATGACAAGCATGAGATAAAAATCCTCTCACAGTTGGGATCAAATTAAGCAACAAATAAAGTTACCAAAGAAATGACAGTTTTACCATGCTCTAGTATTTTGACCATATCTCTCAAATTACTTGGTCAAATGGTGGAAAAAAATACCACAATTCAAACAACTTAATTATCTACATGTTTTGTTTTATGTTGAAAAGAAATTTCGGATGAGAAGATTTTCAAAAGTGATGTGTAATAAAATATAATTACTTGGAACACCAATGAAGACTTTTGTGTAAAAATAATATTTTATTTGTGGTTGTCTCCCAAAATTTGGCTATAAATAGGGGTGCATTGTAATGAATTGAGATATCCCTCATTCTATGAACAAACCTTTGAGTTCATAATATTTCTCTCATTATTATTCTTTTATTTCTTCAACTAAATATAATTAGCATGTTAATTTCATATTAAAAGTTTCACACTTTGAATAATGAATAGCTAACTTCCCAAAGTTGAGATGAAAATGTGAAACTCTTGGCATGATAATAAGTTATTAAAATGTAAGAATCTATGTTTTATATTATTTAATCATTATTTATTGTTTAGGTTATATTAATTTCTTTAAGCATTATTAAACCTACTTATAAGTGGGAGTTTTAATTTATTGTTGCTATATGTTACACTAAATTCTTGGAACCATTTAAATGTTAGTTTGGTATTACCAAACATTTAAAGTGGATGCCTTGATTAATTATATACGAATACATCATAATATTAATTTCTTGGAACCATTTAAATGTTAGTTTGATATTACCAACCATTTAAAGTGGATTCTTTGATTTATTATATATGAATATATCATAATATTAATTTCTTGGTACAATTTAAATGTTTGTTTGGTTTTACCAACTATTTAAAGTGAGAACCTTGATTTAGTGTTTACAAATATATATATAGCACAATAAATACTTGACAACATTTATAAGTTTTGGTATATATTATATACTTATAAGTTAATAATTGTTGAGGATCGAAGTTGAGTTTAGAGGGGGGGTGAATAAACTCTACTCGTTCTTCTTTCTTTTTGATGAGGTACTAAAATCCTGTTAGGGATAGTAGTTTATCTTGTGCGTATACTTTCACCTGATTACAATAAAACGTGCGGAAACAATCTGATGAAATAGTTGAAAGACAATAAAACAGTAGGCAGCAGTTGTTTATGGAAGTTCGAAGATAAACTCTTCTACGTCTCCCCTTCTTCTGTTTCCAGAAGGTATAACTAAAAGACTTTGGATACTACAGTACAACTCTTGTACACACCCACTTCAGAAGGACTTACACTTCGACCTACTGAAACTCTTAGTTTCTCAACTCACAAAAATGCGAAACACAAAGTTTTGAAAAGACTCTTTTCAGATTACAAACTCTTCTTGATAAAGTATAAATGATGTAAAGATTGTGAAGAGTGTAAGAATCAGTAGCACAAGATGATCTTCGAAAGATCAGATATTGCTATGAAGCGTGTGCTACTTTTCTTTGTGTTGAACTTTAAGTACTCAAGGAATTTCGAGATAAGTCTGAAAAGATGAAAATAGCTTTGTTCCTTGAAAGATAATATTATGCGAAGCGAGAGTTGTCGTAAAAGGATTTGATCCAAGTATATATAAACGACTGAGTTCAACGTTCACAATCAGAGGATGTCTTCAGATAACTGATACAATCAGCTTTATTACCAAGAGAAGTTCCTGTAGAAAAGCTATAAAACAATCAGTCTTGTTTCATACTTAATTGGGTAAAATGCATTAAATGACTCCGTATAGTAATTAATGTTGCAATTAATACTAGTACTAGGAACTCTTTAACGGTAACATTTAAGGTAGCAACGTTAGGAAACGTCCTCTACTGGTTTTGTATTACTATCTTTTCTACTGGTTTAGTTTTATCAGACCAGTAGCTTCTGATAAATTAGTCTATTGTTCTGGTCTGCTGGTTTTAGTTTATCATCGCCACAATAAAATTCATGTCTAACAATTTCCCCCTTTGTGATGATGCCAGAACCTAAACAGTAGAAAGTCGTTAAATAAAGCAGATAATCATTTAAACAAAAGGATAATGTCAATAGAGTATCAAAGAAAATGATCAATCAGTTTCAATATCCCTGAAGATGACTTCTTCATTCTGAGGTTCTTGAAGTCTTCTGTTTGATGGTTCAGCTTCATCTTCTGGTTGTCTGGCTCCTGCTGTATCTCCTCTATCTTCCCCCTTTTTGGCATCAGCCGCAACTACATGGGCGAAGAGGTCATTCAGTCTTCCGGATATGTTTTGAATGCCATCGGTTAGCATCTCCAGATACGGAGTTTGAGAAGAGATGCGATTATCCAGTGAAGTGAGAGATTGATTTTGAGAGTCAATCTTGGCATCCATAAGTTCCACGGAAGTAGAAAGTGATCGGAAGAGATCATCATGCTCAGTGATTCGGTTGAGTATATCATTTTGAGTAAGCATGATGGTACCGTGAGTTCTCGATATAGCCTGTCTGAAAATGACAGTTTCAGCATACATCTTGTCCAAGGTTTCCGCCGTGTTATAGATGTGTTTGCCCATTCGTTCTCTGAAAGATTGAGCACCACTGAATTCTGAAATGTTTTCACAGGACATACGTTTCACTAAATCAGATATGTTGTTGAGTTCTCGTTGTAGAGACTCAATCTGAAATTCCAGGTTAAATGCATCTGATTCCGTGGAGGGAGTTCGAGCAAGCATGCGTTGCTTAATCTCAGAAAGACGAGAGTTTGTCTCAATCAGAACAAGATGAGAGATAGTCAACGCAGTAGAAACAAAGTTAGCATCCATCAAGGCAGTAGAAGGACTAGGGTTTGTTGTGCGTTCTTCTGGAAGTGTAGAAACACTAGGTTCATAGCAACCAGGAGAAGAACAATTCTTCAGCGGGAACGGCCAAGTCAGAGGCCAAAATTTCTTCCGTTGGTGCAATAACAGCCTGTGAGACTGATGGTTCTTCAGTAGAAGGTGCAGAAGGCTGATCCAGAAGAAGGTGCATTTCTGCTTGATGAGCAGCAGAAAACATCTCTAAATTTGGCAATAAAGAAGAGGCATCTGGTTCTGCTATATGTTGTACTGGGGTCAGAGAAGCAGAAGGTGACAATGAAGTAGCCGGTGCGACTTCCAGAGGAGTAGAGACTGTAGGAACAATCGACTCAATGACTTCCTCGACCGAAGCCAGTTCATGTACAGATAGTAAGGATGAGGACTGAATGGGCCTTGTCGGAGATGCAGGAGTACTGAGAGCAGAAGCCTTTGGGGAGGCTGTGGTCCTTTCCTCAACTGTCTGATTCTGTTGAAAGTTAGGAACAAGGCCAATGTGATAAACAGTAGACTCGCCAAAGCCTTGTTCTTGAGCAAGAAGTTGCTCACGCATCTGTTTGAACTTGTCAGAAAGAATCACAATAACATTTTGATCCTGAACAGCAGTAGGAACACTATGATCAAAATTCGATTCAAGAACTTTCAGAACGGATTCTAGTTTCTGACATTTCAGCTGCTCGAGGATGAAACTCCTTCTGCGCAAGGCCTCGATAACATTTTCCGTTTTTGCAAGCTGAAAAATTTTCTTCTCTGCAATCATCATTTTGGCATAGTTCCCTTTAGTCTTAAAATAAGCAAAAGAATGGAAAAGACGAACTGAGTGCCACTCATAAAAAAATTCATATCATCATTTGCAGAGGTTTCAATTTCTGCTAGATGAAGATCAACGCCGGTGGTTACAGTTGATTTGTGTCCAAAAATTGGTAGTTCTTCGACCATTTTACCTTTGCCTTTATCAGATGAAGAAATAGGCACGATAGGTCGGAAAGCAGAGGACCCACTAGTTGATTCTCGAATCACTATTCCAGATGATGTCTTGAAAACAGAAGCAGTAGACGGTGCTGGAATAGATGCAGTAGCTTGTGCAGTCGCAGAAGTAATGGGTCGAATAGAAGGAACCACTTCTGGAAATACCTGTCTGATAGGTATTTTCTCAATCTCAGACAGTGCTGCTGTCTTCTTGATTTTAAGAATGGTGCGAGGTTTCTTCGTAGCTGGGTTGGCACTGGTGGTTGAACAGCAGCAGCAGACTCTTCTGATGCTGTTTTGTCCGAGTCAGTCAAAATGATCACTCTTTTCCTCTTAATTGTCCTTCGAGGTTTTGGAACCTCGGAAGCAGTTTCTCCAATTTCCTTTTTCAAGGCAACAAACTCTGCCACGGTTGGCTTAGGCCTTAAAGCAAGTACGTTCGCAGCATCAATCATGGTTACTGAAACAACATCCTGATTACTGGTTGAGGCGAAACCAGCATCCTTGAGCATTGCGCTGATTTGAACAGCGAATCCAGAACTTTTGCTAACAACCATATCCTTCATAATTCTAAAGAAAAAATGACTCCAGTCCACTTTGGTTCCCTTAGTGATGGCAATCATCACTTGAACCTTCTCCTTCGTCAACTTGTCGAAGGTGCCAGCTTTGATCAAAATAGCTTTTGCCACAATATCGGCCAGAATTTGATATTCCATTTTGAGTAGTTTCTTGTGACAAGAAGGAGACACCTCTTCTCCAGAGGCTGAGAACGAGCTAAGCGCAACAGACATATCTGTTTTGGAAATATCAGATAGTTCAGAAATACCTGAGAGTGGAAGAAGGAAGGTCGCTCCTAGAAGTGCGGCATCAATAGAGATGGATGCATCTCCTTGAGAGTGAACAATCTTTCCTTCATGTACTGTCGCTTTAGAGTAAAAATCCAGTGGAGCATTTTTGTAAATAACGGCTGGTGCTTCCAGGAATTGTCTGAGTCCCGATTTTTCAATATCTTGAAACATTTTAACAAGATTCTCATCCTTGATGTTGAGAACAGAGGGAAAATTGACTTGATAAGCGTTAAGAGTGTATGCTGCAGCCATTTTTGTATAAGGATAGAAGCAGATATAATTTGCAGTAGTTAGAGATGATAGAGAGAAATCAGTAGCTGAATAACGATAGTTATGAAACAGTAAAGATGAAAACGTAAAATTTGAAATAGATATACAGCCGTCAAATAAACATAAAGACACGTGTCAGTATGTTTAAGGTTGAGTGTTTGAAAAGTTTGCAGAAACTGTCAGATATACGAATGATTTTGAAAATTTGAAAAAGGCGGGCTGTCTAGACGGTTACTAAAAAAAATCAGAAGAGGATTTGTCATTTTATGATAACGTCTGCTGGAAGTTTCAGGGTGCTGATATATTTAAGCACTTTGACAAAAACCAGCAGACTTGTAGTTTTATCGAAAACACAAACATTCTATCTGTTTTCTGAAAATGTGTCAAACTCTTAGTCTGACTAAAATACTGTTCCCCCTCGGTAAATGCAACTAATAAGTGGTCATAATTGCGACAAGTGACTCTTGGCCATCTCTCAATCTGAGCCGTTGAAAATGAACAGTCGCAACTTGCGATTCGCAAGAGTCTTTGTTCCCTCTATAAATACCTGCACATCTTGAACGAAGTTAAACAGATAAACTTCAAAAATGAAAACTCAAGTAAAAAGAGAGTTAGAGTTTGATCCAGGATTCGAAGCAAAACTGTTCAGAGAGAAGTTTGAGGATATCATTATTTACGTAATGATCCTTGAAACACACTCCTGGAGTTGTAATTTCCACAGTCAAGCAAATCTGTTGCTTCGATTGAGTTTGAAATGTAGCATCGATTCCTTCCAGAAGCATGCTAATGCAATAAGAGATTGCTGGTGGATTGATGATGCTGAAATCATCTATGATGCCCTGTAAGGCATCTAAAAATACATTAGTGCTGACAAGACCCAAGCTTGCTAGATTCTTTCTAGGCCTTGAGCTTGCTGGATTCTCTTGTTCCTGTTGAAGTACTTTGCAAGCAAATTGCAGAGAGCTCATATAACTAGGACAAAAGCTAAATGTAACGCTTCTAGTTAAATAGCATATGCAGATCTACTGCTTTTATTTTTGCATCGTGTAATGTACTGAAATGATTTCTAATAAAGTTCCAGTTTACGTATCTGACTTTTCCTTCTGCTTTTCTGCAAATAACTTACTGTTAGTTCAATACGATAAATAAACGAGTAAGAATAAGAATTAATCAATATAACAGAAAATAATTAAGTTAAATCTATCAAACCAAGAGAGTTACGAAAGAAAGAAAACTTATTTCTGGTAAGGGTTTTGTGAAGATATCTGCTGTTTGTTGATCAGTAGAAACGTATTCCAGACGAATGTTCTTCTTCTGCACATGATCACTAATGAAATGGTGTCTGATGTCAATGTGCTTTGTTCTGGAATGAAGTACTGGATTTTGTGTGATTGCAATTGCACTGGTATTATCACAGAATATAGGTGATTCGGAGGCTTGAATCCCATAGTCTCTTAACTGTTGCTGAATCCACAATATCTGAGAGCAGCAGCTTCCAGCAGCCAGATATTCTGCTTCTGCAGTGGATGTGGCTATGGAAGTCTGCTTCTTGCTAAACCAGGATATCAGCCTATCACCAAGAAATTGACAAAAACCACTAATGCTTTTTCGGTCTAGTTTGCAACCTGCATAATCAGCATTTGAATATCCAATAAGATTTAACGATGAATCATTGGGATGCCATAAGCCGACATTTTGAGTTCCTTTCAAGTACTTCAAAATACGTTTAGCAGCAATATAATGAGATTGTTTGGGGTTAGATTGAAATCTAGCACAAATACAAACAGCAAACATGATATCTGGTCTACTGGCAGTTAGATATAATAATGAACCAATAAGACCGCGATACTGAGTTACCTCTACTGGAATACCACTTTCATCTTTATCAAGTTTAATAGATAAGCTCATTGGAGTAGAAGCAGCAGAGCATGCTTCCATTCCGAACTTTTTCAGAAGCTCTTTGGTGTACTTGGCTTGATTTATAAAGATTCCAGTCTCTGATTGCTTAATCTGTAATCCTAGGAAGAATGTTAATTCTCCCATCATACTCATTTCGAATTTATCCTGCATCAATTTTCCAAACTTTGCACATAATTTGGGGTTAGTTGACCCAAAAATGATATCATCAACATAGATCTGTACTAAAAGAATATGCTTATTCTTGACTAAAGTAAACAAAGTTTTATCTACTGCTCCAATGGTAAAATCATGATCAATAAGAAACTGTGATAGAGTGTCATACCATGCTCTAGGTGCCTGTTTTAGACCATATAATGCTTTGTGTAATTTAAATACATGATGAGGTGACAAATGATTGATGAAACCTGGAGGTTGTTCGACGTAGACTTCTTCTTGTAAGAGACCATTCAGAAAAGCACTTTTCACATCCATTTGATATACTTTGAAATTCTTGAAAGCAGCAAAGGCTAAGAATATTCTGATTGCTTCGAGCCTTGCTACTGGTGCGTAGGTCTCATCAAAGTCTATTCCTTCTTCCTGTCTGAAACCTTGAGCTACCAATCTTGCTTTATTTCTCACCACTGTACCTTCTTCATTGAGTTTGTTTCTAAATACCCACCGAGTTCCAATGACAGCTTGGTGAGATGGTCTAGGTACTAGAAACCAAACTTCATTTCGTTTGAATTGATTCAGCTCTTCTTGCATGGCTTCAATCCAACTCGGATCCAGAAGAGCTTCTTCAATTTCTTTGGTTCATCCTGAGATATAAAAGCAGCATCCATGTATTCATTAAGCATTTGCCTTCTGGTTCTCAAAGGCGCTGCTGGATTACCAATAACTAATGATGGAGGATGAGATTTTCTCCAGATAAAAGGATTTAAAAGGATATCTTCCTGATTTGAAATGTTGAGATTGTTCTCGATGGAGCCAGTAGTGGGTTCCTGAGTGTCTTATGCTGGTATAGGTAGATCCAAAGTCTGTACTTCTGGTTCCACTAATGTGGGGACCCGGGCTCTAATTCTTTTTCTTGGGATTAAATGGATCGTTATTCTAAAATATGGGTCAATTTTTCGCTTTTTACATTAAATCAAATGTAACTAAACAAGCATAAGTTCTTTATTAAATTTACAACATACAAACACAAAATACATGTCTTGCTCTGTATGTCCTCAACTAACCAGTATTAAAATACAGTACATAATAAAAGACAACTACTGGTTCATCTGCTACGCCCGTGATCTCCACGCTAACCCGATCATCTCTGTCTCGACCCAGATCCTGCCCCACCTGTTGTTATGCACACATACAGACATAACAACAGCCGGAAAACCGGTGAGAACAAATCCCAGTATAAACATGTATACATGCATTAAAACAATCTAAAACATGAAACATGCTAATATGAATGTCATTCATATATAATCATGCAATGCGAGTCTAATCATGTCTAGATGCGACTCGACTAGAACTCTAGGGATCCCGTTGTGAATAAGACGGCACTGTCTGTCACCTACCCTCCCAATCGAGGTGCTGTCCGTCTTATTCCTAGACATCGGCCTGATCTGTATCCGCGTCTACAATAGGGGCGGTGATCTTCCCCTAAGCTGTGATATCGCCGAACGTCTAGTAGTCTGCCTGATCTCCAGACTGTCCTATCTTAATGCATGAATACACAATCTGTAAACAAGCATAATCATTCTAATGCAATGCCACATGATCTGTAAACAAAGCATAGCAAGATTTGTATACAAGTTCTATAAACAAATCTATAAACAATCATAATCATATCTAGATATAAACAATAAAACAAGTATGTGATTTTGGTTGGGAAACTCAAATGTGAAATCATTTGAGTCGTGATTCCCCAAACAAAACATGTACTATACCTTTCTTTGTACACTCGCTATCACGGTCGTAAAGACGAATCTGAAATGGAAATGTGGATATATAATCTATCAATTTCTAACTTAACCAAGACATTTATACAATCTATACTTGATCTTGGTATAATTTGACGGCATAACGACGTATATTCTTAATACAGGTCAATCCAATCTCAACAAATATCAACATATACCATCCTCAACTCACAATCGAATCATATGCACAAAACCATACTCAAATTCGATACATCTTATTCCTAAACATGCTGAAATTCATAAGAAATGCATATGACATCCTTTCTTTGTTCTAGTTCCGATTATAAACTCATAATCCTCACTAGAATATCTAAATACAGTCATAATAGCATTTCCCTTACATGAAATTCTTGAAACATGTTAGAACTGAATAAAAAGTGTACCCTTTCAAAGCCTTCGACGCAAGGAACAAGAATCTCAACTCGGATTATAATTTGGATGGCTAAATCTTGAGATATCTACCTTCAAAGCCTTGAAAACTTGAAGAGTTTTGGGAGGAAGTCTCGGTTCTTATGTGCTGGAATGAAGAAGACACGAATCAGTCCACTTCTATATATATATCATGCCATGTGTCAAGCTGAGAACAAAGGTGGATTTTTCGGAAGTATCACCGCGGGTGCGGTAACTCTAGGAGCGCGGGTGCGCTATGCCCTCAGCAGAAATATAATTTTTCCAAAACAGTCGACCGCGGGTGCGGTCATGTAAACACCGCGGGTGCGGTCTCAGTACCGCGGGTGCGGTTTAATTCTACCGCGGGTGCGATGTGGCTACGGGAATTTTACTAACTTTCTGCCCATTGCACCGCGGGTGCGGTGCTTGCCAGACCACGGGTGCGGTCTTGCACAGCTAAAATTTCATATTTTATCGCATCGTTTCGCCCCGTCTGTTCTTGCGTTTCGTATTCAACTATCTACAAGAATCTCAGGCATTACATTTCTCCCCCTCTAAGAAATGATTTCGTCCTCGAAATCGCATGTCATTCTATCAATGCAAGTATAAAAGTAATCACATCAAATCTAAACAAATACTTACATTATTGAAATAACTCGGGATGTTTTTGTCTCATATCTGCCTCTGTTTCCCAAGTCGCTTCTTCGATGCCATGACGACTCCACTGAACTTTCACAAGTGGAATAATCTTCGTTCTGAGCTGCTTATCTTTCCGATCAAGAATCTGTATTGGTTGTTCCACATAGCTCAAAGTCTGATCAAGTTCAGCTTCGTCGGGTTGAATGACATGAGAAATATCTGGCATATATCTTCGCAACATTGATACATGAAACACGTCATGTATTCCGGATAGAGAAGGAGGAAGAGCAAGTCTATAAGCTCGATCGCCAATCTTTTCAAGAATTTCATAAGGACCGACGTATCTAGGAGACAGCTTCCCTTGTTTGCCAAATCTAACAACACCTCGGAAAGGAGAAATCTTCAAGAATACTCTGTCTCCTTGCTCGAATACCAACGGTCTACGTCTGACATTGGCGTAATTCGCTTGTCTATCCTGTGCTGTCTTCATTCTTTTCTGAATAACTTTCACCTTCTCAGTCATGTCCCGAATCATGTCTAGCCCCAGTTTTGGTACTTCTGAGATATCATCCCAATATAGCGGAGATCTGCACTTCTTGCCATACAAAGCTTCAAACGGTGATATCTCGATACTCGTCTGATAGCTATTATTGTAAGAGAATTCACAAAGAGGTAAGGAATCTTGCCAACTAGTGCCAAAATCTAGCACCCCGGCTCTCAACATATCCTCTAAAGTCTGGATAGTCCGCTCTGACTGTCCGTCTGTCTGAGGATGATAAGCAGTACTCAGGTGTAATGTCGTACCCAAAGCCTGCTGTAAATTGTGCCAAAAGTGAGAAGTGAATCGTGGATCACGATCTGATACGATAGACTTCGGCACTCCATGCAATCTGACTACCTCTCGAATATATATCTCCGCCATCTGATCTTGTTTATACGTCATTTTGTATGGAATGAAACAAGCAGATTTGGTCAATCTGTCAATAATGACCCAAATCGCATCGCAGCCTCTGGATGATCGAGGTAACTTCGTCACGAAATCCATGGAAATGTGGTCCCATTTCCATTCTGGAATAGATAAACTCTGAAGTAACCCCCCGGGCTTCTTCCTTTCAGCTTTTACCTGTTGGCAGTTCAAACACTTAGACACGAATTCTGCAATATCTGATTTCATATGTTTCCACCAGAATTGTGTCTTCAAGTCATTATACATCTTCCTGCCACCAGGATGAATACTGAACCGACTACAACGTGCCTCTGATAGAATCTGCTGTTTCAATTCTGCAACATCTGGTACAACAAGATGGTTATTCACGTACAGCACATGATCATGTACCTGGTATTCTGACATATGCCCTGATCTGACCATTTGAATCGATCTTTGCACGTTCTGATCTCTTCTCTGTGCTTCTTTGATCCTCATGATCAAATATGGCTCAACTTGAATAGCAGCAAGTCGTAGTGGCCTCCTATCTGTATCAAATTCTAGTCCAGAGAAACAGCAATTTTCAACGAGTTTTGTAACACCTACGTCGAAAAGGATAGAGAACAAACCTTTCGACTCAAGGCGTCCGCTGCTGCATTTGACTTTCCTGGATAATATTTGATTTCATAATCAAAATCTTTTAATAGATCAAGCCATCTACTCTGCCCCATGTTCAATTCTGACTGAGAAAATAGGTACTTTAGGCTCTTGTGATCGGAAAAGATCTCAAATTTCTCGCCGTAGAGATAATGACGCCAAATCTTTAATGCAAATACGATAGCCGCCAATTCCAGATCATGAATGGGGTATCGAACTTCATGTGGCTTCAATTGTCTCGAGGCGTATGCGATCACATGACCTCGCTGCATAAGTACACATCCCAAACCTCTGTGAGACGCATCACAATAGACAACGAAATCACCCGTACCTGAAGGTATCGTCAACACTGGAGCACTAGTCAGCTTTTTCTTCAGTTCTAGGAAGCTAGACTCGCACTCCTCTGACCAAACGAATGGCATATTCTTCTGTGTCAATTGTGTGATCGGCTTTGCAATACTGGAGAAATCTTGAATAAATCTTCGGTAGTATCCTGCCAGACCCATGAAACTGCGTATCTCTGGCACAGAAGTTGGTCTTGGCCAATTTATCACAGCTTCCACTTTACTCGGATCAACAGAAATACCATCTCCAGAAATGATATGCCCCAAGAATACAACTCGATTCAGCCAAAACTCACACTTTGGTAATTTAGCATACAATCTCTCATTTCTTAGTGTCTGCAACACAATTCTGAGATGATCTGCATGTTCATTCCTGTTCTTAGAATACACCAGAATATCATCTATGAAAACGATCACAAAATCATCTAAATACCTCTGAAACACTTGATTCATCAAGCCCATAAATACCGCTGGAGCATTTGTTAAACCAAAAGGCATGACAATAAATTCGTAATGTCCATACCTAGTTCGAAATGCTGTCTTCGGTATATCTACATTTCGAACTCTGAGCTGATGATACCCAGAACGCAAATCAATCTTAGAATAGACAGAGGATCCCTGCAACTGATCAAATAGATCGTCAATTCTAGGCAAAGGATATTTATTCTTGATCGTTGCCTTATTCAGTTGCCGGTAGTCTATACACAATCGCATCGAACCGTCTTTCTTTCGCACGAACAGCACCGGAGCGCCCCAAGGAGATACACTAGGTCTGATATATCCCTTGGCCAGAAGATCTTCCAACCGTGCTTTCAATTCTTTTAGTTCGATGGGTGCCATCCTATACGGAGCTCTCGAAATAGGGACGGTACCTGGTATAAGATCAATACTAAAATCTACCTCTCGCACTGGAGGTAATCCTGGGATTTCATCTGGAAAAATATCTGCAAATTCCCGTACTACTGGCAAATCCGCCAATGCCGGGCTCGACTTCTGCATATCTACAGCATAAATAAAGAAACCATCTGCTCCTTTTTGTAACAATCTGTTCATAGTAAGAGCCGAAATCAAGGGAATCCGAGATCTGGAACCCTTCCCGTAGAATTTCCACTCGTCTGTCATCTTGGGTCTGAATCTGACAATCTTATGGAAACAATCTACAGTGGCTATGTACTTCGTTAGCATGTCAATACCGACTATACAATCAAAATCAGCTAGACCCAATACTATACAATCTAGGTCAATCTCATGCCCCTGAAACTGTAGAATGCAATGTTTAACCGTAGTTACAGATATCAATACACTTCTCAACGGATAATTAATAGATACAACCTCTAACAAAGACTCAACAGGCAATGAATGCAACAATGCAAATTGCTCCGAAATGAATGTATGCGATGCACCTGTATCTATCAAGATATAAGCAGGATAACCCTAAAGAGAGCAGTTACCTGCTATAACATCATCTGGTGCATCTTGTGCTTGCTCTTCTGTCAATGCAAACACTTGAGCCTGTTGCCTCGGAGGTTGACTCACAGTCTGACTACCCCTGGCTCTGGGTTGAGTCTGTGCCGGGGGAGGCTGAAAAGAATGAACCGATGATGCCTGCCATTCAAACTGAGGTACTGAACCGGATGCTCGTCCACTCTGGGCTGGCTGTACACTCCTCTGTGGACAGACTTTGGCAAAATGCCCCGGTTGCCTACAAATGTTGCATCGGCCTGTAACTCCCTGGCACTGTTCAGTCGCATGTTTTCCTCCACAGGAACTGCAATAAACACCTGAATACCTGGTACTCTGATCAAAACCAGTCTGTCTTGATCCACTGGAGCTTGAAGAGATGCTCCCAGGTCTTTTAAACTGTTTCCCCTTCGCCTTCAGCTGTTCCTTTCTGCCACTGCTACTACCGCCGCTTTCAAATCTAGGAGGAGGAGATTGCACTGAAGGTTGTGGTGGTCTTGGCGCAGGAGCAACATATGGAGCACTCCGCTGTCTTATCAATCCTGCTTCTGCTCCTTTGGCCCGATTTAACGCATCTGCGAAATTATTCGGTCTCCCCGTGTTTACCAACGTAAAGATATCTGGATTTAGGCCATTTATAAATTGATCCGCCATGACCTCATCATTACCTGAAACGTGAGGTGCAAAGCGAAGCAAAGAAGAAAATTTAGCAACATACTCTTCAATATTCAGTTGCCCTTGCCTCAAGTTTGCAAACTCAGCGCCTTTATTTTTACGGTAGGATATGGGAAAGAAACGCAGATAGAACTCCGTCTTGAACACTTTCCATGTAATTTCGGTACCACGTTGCTCTAGTGCTCTCTTCATGTTCAACCACCAGTTCTTAGCTACATCCTGGAGTTGATGGCCAATAAGCTTTATTCTTTTCTCGTCACCATACTCCAAAGACTCGAATAACATCTCAATGTCTTCAAGCCAACTTTCACAATCCACTGCCAGTTCTGTACCTTTCAAGGTTGGCGGTCGAAAGGATTGAAATCTTTTGAGCAGTGTCTCCATTGGCGTAGCAGTAACGTCCATTGGATCTCCGGATGTGCTACCCTGTTCTGGTGCTGTGGGTCGTAGAGGCACTGCTGCTCTTTGAGGAGGCATGTATCTAATAATCCAACTGATTAGTATACCAAATATACAACCGTCTCAGCCCTCCTCTAGTCAGTTACCTCTGATCTAGAATCGGTTCTGATTCAGTTAAGCACATGTCATAATCAAATCAGATAACACACACGCAATAAGGAAAGCACTAATCATGCTAGCACATCATAAAGCAAGGAAGAAGACTCAATCTACCCCGCTCATTCTATCTTATCTCACTCTAAAGGATCTATCGCTCTGATACCACCTATTGTGGGGACCCGGGCTCTAATTCTTTTTCTTGGGATTAAATGGATCGTTATTCTAAAATATGGGTCAATTTTTCGCTTTTTACATTAAATCAAATGTAACTAAACAAGCATAAGTTCTTTATTAAATTTACAACATACAAACACAAAATACATGTCTTGCTCTGTATGTCCTCAACTAACCAGTATTAAAATACAGTACATAATAAAAGACAACTACTGGTTCATCTGCTACGCCCGTGATCTCCACGCTAACCCGATCATCTCTGTCTCGACCCAGATCCTGCCCCACCTATTGTTATGCACACATACAGACATAACAACAGCCGGAAAACCGGTGAGAACAAATCCCAGTATAAACATGTATACATGCATTAAAACAATCTAAAACATGAAACATGCTAATATGAATGTCATTCATATATAATCATGCAATGCGAGTCTAATCATGTCTAGATGCGACTCGACTAGAACTCTAGGGATCCCGTTGTGAATAAGACGGCACTGTCTGTCACCTACCCTCCCAATCGAGGTGCTGTCCGTCTTATTCCTAGACTTCGGCCTGATCTGTATCCGCGTCTACAATAGGGGCGGTGATCTTCCCCTAAGCTGTGATATCGCCGAACGTCTAGTAGTCTCCCTGATCTCCAGACTGTCCTATCTTAATGCATGAATACACAATCTGTAAACAAGCATAATCATTCTAATGCAATGCCACATGAGCTGTAAACAAAGCATAGCAAGATTTGTATACAAGTTCTATAAACAAATCTATAAACAATCATAATCATATCTAGATATAAACAATAAAACAAGTATGTGATTTTGGTTGGGAAACTCAAATGTGATCTCATTTGAGTCGTGATTCCCCAAACAAAACATGTACTATACCTTTCTTTGTACACTCGTTGTCACGGTCGTAAAGACGAATCTGAAATGGAAATGTGGATATACAATCTATCAATTTCTAACTTAACCAAGACATTTATACAATCTATACTTGATCTTGGTACAATTTGACGGCATAACGACGTATATTCTTAATACCGGTCAATCCAATCTCAACAAATATCAACATATACCATCCTCAACTCACAATCGAATCATATGCACAAAACCATACTCAAATTCGATACATCTTATTCCTAAACATGCTGAAATTCATAAGAAATGCATACGACATCCTTTCTTTGTTCTAGTTCCGATTATAAACTTATAATCCTCACTATAATATCTAAATACAGTCATAATAGCATTTCCCTTACATGAAATTCTTGAAACATGTTAGAACTGAATAAAAAGTGTACCCTTTCAAAGCCTTCGACGCAAGGAACAAGAATCTCAACTCGGATTATAATTTGGATGGCTAAATCTTGAGATATCTACCTTCAAAGCCTTGAAAACTTGAAGAGTTTTGGGAGGAAGTCTCGGTTCTTATGTGCTGGAATGAAGAAGACATGAATCAGTCCACTTCTATATATATATCATGCCATGTGTCAAGCTGAGAACAAAGGTGGATTTTTCGGAAGTATCACCGCGGGTGCGGTAACGCTAGGAGCGCGGGTGCGCTATGCCCTCGGTAGAAATATAATTTTTCCAAAACAGTCGACCGCGGGTGCGGTCATGTAAACACCGCGGGTGCGGTTTAATTCTACCGCGGGTGCGATGTGGCTACGGGAATTTTACTAACTTTCTGCCCATTGCACCGCGGGTGCGGTGCTTGCCAGACCGCGGGTGCGGTCTTACACAGCTAAAATTTCATATTTTATCGCATCGTTTCGCCCTGTCTGTTCTTGCATTTCGTATTCAACTATCTACAAGAATCTCAGGCATTACAACTAATGGAATGTCTGGTTCTGGATTTTGAAGATCCTTGATGTTTTCTTCTACATCATCTTCACTGTCAATTTCCAAGTGAATCCTGTCTAGCCTGTTACTTAAATCAGATATGTTAGATATTTCAAGAGCACTGCTGTCTTCATCGAAGACAACATGAATCGATTCTTCAACATTAAGAGTTCTATTGTTGAAGATTCTAAAAGCTTTGCTTACAGCAGAGTAACCAAGAAATAGTCCAGTATCTGATTTTGAGTCAAATGCAGTTAGATGATTTTTGCCATTATTTATCACAAAGCATTTGCAACCAAACACATGAAAATAAGATACGTTAGGCTTCTTCCCTTTTCATATTTCATAAGGGGCCTGATTGTGCCTTTTGTTGACCATAGATCTGTTTTGCGTGTAACAAGCAGTATTGATAGCTTCAGCCCAGAAGCGCTGAGAGATGTCTGCATCTGCTAGCATTGTTCTAGCAGCTTCTTTTAGAGTTCTATTTCTCCTCTCAGCTACTCCGTTTTGTTGAGGTGTTCTGGCAGCTGAATATTCATGATGAATCCCATGTTCATTCAAATGTAACTCAAGATACTTGTTAGTGAACTCAGTACCCCGATCGCTTCTGATTTTAATGATGGTAGTAGATTTTTCATTTTGAATCCTTTTCAGAAGCTTGATCAAGAGGCTACTGGTTTGATCTTTTCCTGCGAGAAATATTACCCAAGTGAATCTAGAAAAATCATCAATAACAACAAGAGTATATTTCATTCCCCCTAAGCTCATGATGGGGATAGGACCAAAAAGATCCATGTGCAGTAGTTCCAGACATCTTGAAGTTGATTTGCTATCTTTGTTCTTGAAACTGGATCTTATCTGTTTCCCAAGCTGACAAGCAGAACAAACATGATTTTTAACCAAATTAATAACAGGTAATCCATCAACTATATTCTGCTTCTTGAGATAATTGATTGACTTGAAATTCAGATGATTCAATTTCTTGTGCCATAGCCAGTGTTTATTGCTAAGAGAAGCAACTAAGCATGTAGGAGTATTGACATGATTCGAGTTCCAAGAGACTCTGTAAGTATTGCCTTCTCTTTTTCCGGTTAACACAGTAGTTTCAGCAGAATCTCTAACTATACATGAATGCTTCTGAAAGGCTACAGAATAACCATTATCACATAGTTGACTAATGCTGATTAGATTGTAACAAAGATTGTCAACTAATAACACATCATTGATAGTTATGTTACCATGGATAATCTTACCCTTACCCATGGTTTTACCTTTTGAGTTGTCTCCAAAAGTTATCTTTGGTCCAGTACAACTCACTATTTCGGAAAGTAGGTTTTTCTGTCCAGTCATGTGTCTGGAACATCCACTGTCCAGATACCATGTAGAGTTACTGATTTCTGCTTTCTTCTTCTGTTCCTGCAAACACAAATTTTAGTATCTGGTACCCAAATCTATTTGGGTCCAAGCCTTATCAGTCCTTTGGGGACCCACATTTGTACAATTCTTGGTGACCTTGTACTTCGGATATCCAAAGATGTGTGTGCAATAGAAGGTCTGTTATTTCTAACAGTATGCATATTAAAATGTTGTTCCTCCCTTCTGTTTCTGTTTTCCAGTCTGTATCTCTTATGAACAGGTTTAGAGTTGTTGTACTGGTGGTTTTTAACCTTCATAGGATGTTGTCTTCCAGAGTTGAATTCTTTTCTGAATCTAGAACTCTGGTCAACTTTTTCCTTAGGTTTAACGTAACCCAGACCATAGTGCATTCTTCTGTTCATCTGATTTACATTCCTTTCAACTGAAACAGTAGGTACCTCTGGTTCCTGTACCTCACTGGATTTCACAAAGTGAATATATTTCCCTTTGCACATATCCAGTGTTGGCTTTGTATTCGTTTCAGAAGTGCCTTCATTATTACAAAAACCGAGACCACTCCTATCTCCTGACTGTTTTTGTAACTCTTGTATCTTTTCCAATGAAACAGAAGACTTGTTCCAAGCATTTACCAGTAGCGACAACTTCTGGTTTTCAGAAAGCACCTTCTGGTAATCTTCTTTGGCTCTTTCATTCTCAGTTATTAATTTACTCATCTTAACTTGTAAATCATTACAGCTGTCTACTTGCAAGCAAGTTAACTTACTGTTCTGATTCTTTAAGTTCTGATTTTCGATCTTAACTTCTTCAAATGATTGAGAAAGTCTGGAATACTCTTTTACCATGTCATGTAGTGCATCAATCAAATCATTTCGTGTAAATTCATTTGAGTCAAAATCAAATACCTCTTCAAATGTCGAGGTTGAGTCATTGTCTGCCATGAGAAATTTGACTTCTTCTGCATCACTATCACTGGAATGACTTTCTGAATCAGATGACTCAGAACTAGAGTCTGCCCATTTGGATTTGCTTTCTTCGGCAATCATTGCTTTTCGATCTCTTCTGGTCTTTTTGTCATTTCTCTTGTGATCCTTTCTCTTTTGATCATCCTTCTTTGGTTTAGGACAATTAGCAATGAAGTGACCTATCTTTCCACAGTTAAAGCATCCCATATCACCAGATGGTGAATCTTTCTTGAAGTTGCGATTGGGACCCTGATAAGTTCGATGGTTCTTCTTCATGAACCTGGAGAATTTCTTTACAAATAAGGACATAGCATCACTACTGATTTGTTCAGCAGTCTTCTCCAATTTATTTTCAATGATCACAGTAGGTAATGCCTGAGGTGCAACTGCAGCAGCAGTAGAAAAGGTAGTGGCATTAGCAGTAAAAGCAGTAGCAGTAGAAGCAAGAGCCTTGGTAGGTAGGCTTGAAGGCTCTTCTCCACTTCTTACTTCTAATTCGAACTCGTAAGCTTTCAGATCTGCAAATAAATCGTGCAGTTCCAATTTGTTCAAGTCTTTGGACACTCTCATAGCCATTGTTTTAACATCCCATTCTCTGGGTAAGGCTCTCATCACCTTGAGGGCTATCTCTCTGTTGCTATGCTCTTTACCCAGAGCAGTTAGCTCATTGACCAAGCTACTGAATCTTTCATCAAACTCGTTTAGAGTTTCACCAGCTCTCATTTTTAGATTTTCGAACTTCTGCATTGCAACAGACAGTTTGTTTTCTTTCGTTTGCTCATTTCCTTCACATATCTGGATGATCTTCTCCCAAATATCCTTTGCAGTAGAACACATTTTGATTTTGCTAAAATTGTTCTTGTCGAGAGTTTTATACAATATATCCTTCGCCACATTATCAAGGTTGGCCTTCTTCTTATCTTCACTGGTCCATTCACTTCTTGATTTTTCAACCATCTGTGGTGCACCCTCAGTAATAGCAGTAGCTGTATTAGGCTTTAATATTTTCAGTGGACCATCTGTGATGACATACCACATGTCATCATCTTGTGCTGCAAGATGGGCTTGCATTCTGATCTTCCAGTCATCAAAATCTTCCTTAGAGAACATAGGGATCTTGCTGAAGTGTGCCATTTGTTGTAGTTTTTCACGAACAAGAATAACCCGCTCTGATACCAATTGTTGAGGATCGAAGTTGAGTTTAGATGGGGGGTGAATAAACTCTACTCGTTCTTCTTTCTTTTCTGATGAGGTACTAAAATCCTGTTAGGGATAGTAGTTTATCTTGTGCGTATACTTTCACCTGATTACAATAAAACGTGCGGAAACAATCTGATGAAATAGTTGAAAGACAATAAAACAGTAGGCAGCAGTTGTTTATGGAAGTTCGAAGATAAACTCTTCTACGTTTCCCCTTCTTCTGTTTTCAGAAGGTATAACTAAAAGTGTAGAACCCGTAAATCAGTCTACGTTTAAACCATGCATAATTCTAGATTTTTAAATTTAATTGACTCCATTGCATGATTATTTTAAATGCACTTCTTTGAAGTTAATTATTTTATTATTTCATCTCAGTAGTTGATTTTTAGCATTTCAGTTATTTCAGTGAGGCCGGACTGGAGTTGGAGTTTTGAGATAGGATTTAAGATTCGAGAATTATTTCCGGGAGTTAATTTAACTAGCAAGTAAGTTCATTTAAGTTAATAAGGGAGGTGTGAGGATTTAATTTAAGTTGCTTGAGGTGATTAAGAAATAAGCCCATTTAAGTTGCATAATTAAAAGGTTAGCTCACTAAATTAATTAAAGGATTAGTAAGGCCTTTAAGGATTATTAGTTGACTAGATAAACAACATTCCCCATCCATTTTTTCAGAAGTGAAATTTCGGCCACCCCTTAGTACCTAGACAATTATTTTTGCCAACCCACATTTGGCCATTCCATGTAAATTTTTAGCATGCTAATCTTTTCAATTATTAACCAAACCTTAATTAGTTAGTTATTAAGCATGATCCTAGCCTTGGATACCATACAATACATCGGTCAAGGCATTCCCAAGGAGATTTGACAAGCATGTGCAAATTTTAAGGAGTGTGGGACTTAGTCTTGAGTTGAGATCCTATATTTGTGGATCTTGCCTCTCACCTTTCCAACCATTTTTCTCCCCACCTCCATAACCACTCCATCACACCCCTCCCCACTGAAATTCAGAGAGTTTGAGAGGGGAAATTTCGTGACCCTCATAGCTAGAGCAAGGGAGAAAAATCCAGCAAGGTAGCAAGAAAAGAAATCGCTCCATCTCCTCCGCGCCGGATCGTCTCATCTTTTCGTTTTCTTTCGAAACGAATCCAAGGCATGTATATACTTTTTCTAAACCTCAATCAAGTCATATTATCAAGTATTTTTCAGTACATGATCAGATTTCATCATGCAAAAACCGAACACATATCAAATTTGTCAAAAGAAAATGCATGCAGATTTTTCGGTTTTTCTTGGGCAGCTTCATGGTTTGCTTTGTGTTGTGGATTTCAGGTTATGATTCGACTCCAGGCTCTCAAGGCTGTTCCTAGACATGTAATAGGATGTATTAGGACCATGTTGGTCCATTCATTTAGCCCCCACCCTTGCTGGAAACCGAAATGACAGCAAGTTCCCCATAGGTGCAGGAAATGGTGTTCGAAAAATTTCAGTTTCTTGTCTTGAGGGTTGGATCTGATCTTGGCTGCTCTAAGGGCTCTTAGCCATGGTTGGATCACTCCCCTAGCATGTCTAAGACATGACTAAGTCTCCATTTTGGTGGCTTGGTCCATGACTCCTCGGTTTTTAATTAAAACATCACAACAGCCCCTCCCCTCTCGGCCCTTCAGTTTTTGGACAGAATATGTATTTCGAGTTTGGTGGTTTGGTATGGATCTTGGTTGGCCTATGGCCCTTAGCCACGGTTCATACCATGCCCCTATATGTCTAGATTGTGCCATGGTCAATCAAATGGCCAATGGAACTATCCGTGACAGCAAAACAAGAACAATGTCCGACGCGCAGAATTTGTGCTCTCGGGTGAATCTTTTCTGATGTTTGCTGGATTGGTGCGAATTGTGGCTGGTCTTGTGCCCTTAGCCATGGTTCAAATCATTCCTTGGGATGTTGGTAAGGGTCTCTGGTCAGTGGTGTAAGCCCCAATGGCCGGCGGACTCGAAAACGACACAAGGAAAACAAGTGCGCAGCTGCTGTATTTTTGGACAGCAAGTTGCTGTGTCGGTTCAGAGGCTCGTTCGAGTTCTTGGTCGGCTTTTAGCCTATGGCCTTGGACTGGACAGTGCCCCTTTAAGTTAGGAAGGCCATGTTTTTGGCCGTTTGTCATTCGAATCATTTTTGAAGTCGTACGAGAATTTACGGTGCGATGTGCCAAGTTGCGCAGCTGCTGGAAAATTTTACGGCAAGTTGCTGTGTCGGTTCAGAGGCTTGTTCGAGTTCTCGGTCGGCTTTTAGCCTATGGCCTTGGACTGGACAGTGCCCCTTTAAGTTAGGAAGGTCATGTTTTTGGCCGTTTGTCATTCGGATCATTTTTGAAGTCGTACGAGAATTTACGGTGCGATGTGCCAAATTGACTCTCGAAAGAGCGTTTCTTGTTTTGGCCTCCATTCCACCTAGATTTCGACCATCATAATTTTGGGAGCATTATTTCATTATTTTCAGCGTATTTTAATCATGACTATATGTCGGTTCAGTGTTGGTTCGGGTTGGTTCGGAGTCACGATTAAATACGAAGTCATTAGACGTCATAACCGCATCTTTTGAACGTAAATTGCATAGTTGGTCAAGTTTAAGCTATTGCATATTTTCATGGCACCTTTAGGTTGCAGCGAGCCTGGGGGACGATCCAACCCACTCCAGTTGGTAAAATTACAGGATATTTTCATTATCGCCAGTTAATTATTTTACGTGCATGAAAACAGAAAATGATTATTTTTGAGATTTATGCGATATGGCTTGTGGTTCATTCACTATGTGGGAGCATTATTTATACGGTCGCCAGTGACCGCTCAGTTCAGGTTGGTACCATCAGGTCGCCAGTGACCTATCAGTTCAGGATGGTACCATCGGGTCTTCAGTGACCGCCAGCTCAGTTTCAGGCTCCCCGGTAGTCAGTTACCGATCAGTTCAGCTTAGTGCAGTGGCCACAGGCGTAAAACATAATCTCAACAGAAAATTTTACCAGTTATTTCAGTACAGGGCTCCAAGGAGCAAACGTTTTTACTATGATTATCAGTTCAGTTATGCACGTATTATAATTGCTCAGTACAGATTATTTTCAGCATCAGTACAGATTATTTTCAGCATGAGTACAGATTATTTTCAGCATCAGTACAGATTACTTTCAGCACGCCTCATGACATGATATTTTATCCCATGCATATTTTACTTCAGATTTTACTCGTTACCTGCGATATATGCATGCTGAGTCTTTCGGCTCACTAGACTTGATTGTTGTAGGTATTGATGAGGCCAGGGCCGAGGACGGGGACCAGTGAGCCAGCTTGGGTCGGCAGTAGTGGCACCCGAGGACCTCAGTGCAGCAGTTGTTATTTTTCCGCTAATAATTTTTATCAGTCGTTGGACAAATTTTAAATAGTTATTTTTGGCAACTTTATTTTTATTCCGCTGCAATAATTTGAAACATTGAACTTGATTCACCTGTGATTTTATGAATGAGACCGTTTAAGTTCTTTTAAAAAGAAAATTTTAAATTTTCCGCAAATTTTCAAAGTAAGGATTTTTGTGACTTTACAGTTGGTATCAGAGCCTATGTTCTTGTAAAGGGTTACACTACTACTGACTCCGAGAAACTCACGAAGCCACGTCTTCGGTCTGTAAGTTTTACAGTTCAGCATTTTGTTCAGCATTTTATTTAAAGCATGAATTATTTTGTCAGCATGCTTCCAGATTTTCAGTATTTCAGTGTTCAGTTAAAATAAATTATGGAATTATGCATGTTAGTTACGTACGGGTTATGTATGGAACAGTATGCCCCCTAGACGCCAGGTTGGGCGCCCGAGAGGTGGCGCGAGGCGCTGTCATGAGTACGGTGAGGATCGTAGGCGGGAGGAAGACTTACCTCCACCCCCTCCGCCTGATATGAATGCCCAGATGCTAGCTGGGATGACGCAGTTCTTCGCACAGTTTGCGGGGAACAATGCCGTTGTCGCTGCCGCAGCCAGGCCGGCAGGACCCGAGGCTGTTTATGAGCGATTCATGAAGATGCGTCCGAAGGAATTCTCTGGGACGTCCGACCCCATGGTTGCCGAGGGATGGATCAAATCTCTCGAGGTCATTTTCGAGTTTATGGAGCTAGGAGACGCAGACCGAGTCCGATGTGCCACCTACCTTTTCACTGGAGACGCTCGCTTATGGTGGGAAGGAGCTTCGGTAGCCTTGACTTTGGCTACACTTTCTTGGAACCGCTTTACGGAGGTTTTCTACTCCAAGTATTTTTCTGAGGAGGTTCGCACCAGACTGACCACAGAGTTCATGAGCCTGAGACAGGGGGATATGACGGTTACGGAGTTTATCCGTAAGTTCGAGAGGGGCTGTCACTTTGTGCCCCTGATCGCGAATGATGCCAGAGCGAAGCTGATGCACTTTCTAGTGGGTTTACGACCGATCTTGCGCCGGGATGTTAGGGTGTCTGACCCTGCCACTTATGAGATTGCCGTCTCCAAGGCCTTAGCCGCAGAGCAGGATCTGCGGGACATCGAGAGGGATCGCCAGGGCAAGCGCCCAGTCCAGGTACCCCACCGCCCTCCTCCTCATCAGCATCAGCAGCAGAACAAGAGGCCTTTCCATGGACCGCCGAGGAACAGAGGCCAGCAGCAGCAGGGACGCTTAGCCCCGAGGACTCAGGAGCACCCAGTCTGCCCCAGGTGCTCACGTCGTCATCCTGGAGCATGTATGTCTGGCTCAGGAAAGTGTTTCAAGTGTGGCAGCCCAGACCACATGTTGCTGCAGTGCCCTCAGAGGAATCTTCCTACTCAGGGCAGGGTTTTTGCGCTCCATGCCGCAGAAACCAACCCGGAGACCATGTTGTTGACAGGTACCTTTAAGCTTTAAGTTATTATTGAATTTCCGTGTTTTTGGGAATGGGGTTTGAGCATTTGAACTTAGAACAGCGATAGGATTGCATGCTCTACTTAGTATTATTTTCGGGACTTAGTTAGAAGAACTGTGGCCTTTGCATGTCTATAAGCTTAGCTTCTATGATCTTTGGGTTCCGCTTAGTGTTCCGAACTTTCAGGAAGAATTTTCATAGCCGGCTCAGCTACCAAGGCCTTGATAGATTCAGGGGCCACGCACTCGTTCATTTCGGAGGTCTTCGCAAACTTTCTCAAGATCAAGACCATTGGGCTAGACATAGCCTTTTCAGTAGTGTTGCCGTCAGGCGAGGAGATGGCAGCTACCAATGTTATCAGAGATATAGACCTTGAGCTGCACGGTAATCTTGTTTATGCGGATCTGATTGTGCTAACGATGCCGGAATTTGACATCATCCTAGGAATGGACTGGCTACTGAAGAACAGAGTGTTGATAGACTTCCAGCGGAGATCTATTCTTGTCCGACCACCTGGAATGGAGCAGTTCTTATTTGAGCCGGACAGGTACTTTCGTTACCGCGCATTATTCCATATGTTCAGGCTAGGAAACTCATGCATAGAGGGTGTCGAGCATTTCTAGCGACCTTTTTATCTGTCCCCGAGGAACCTAGCCAGTCAGTCTCAGATGTTCCGATTGTCAGAGACTTCTTAGACGTTTTTCCCGAAGACGTCTCTGGTATGCCACCCGAGAGAGAGGTGGAGTTTTCCATTGAGCTTATGCCAGGTACGGCTCCGATATCCAAAGCGCCATACCGACTTGCACCGACAGAGATGGCAGAGCTTAAGAAGCAGATTCAGGAACTTCTCGACAAGGAATTCATTCGCCCGAGCTTTTCACCATGGGGCGCGCCAGTCTTATTTGTAAAGAAGAAGGATGGCTCCATGAGGCTTTGCATTGACTATCGGGAGTTGAACAGGGTTACAGTTAAGAACAAATACCCACTGCCGAGGATTGAGGATCTGTTTAACCAATTGCAGGGAGCTTCGATTTTCTCTAAGATAGATATGCGTTCTGGTTATCATCAGTTGAGGGTGAGAGATGATGATGTCTCGAAGACAGCTTTCAGGACTCGTTATGGTCACTACGAGTTCCTGGTGATGTCGTTTGGTCTGACAAATGCTCCAGCGATCTTCATGGATCTCATGAATCGCGTATTTCAGCCGTATCTTGACCAGTTTGTGATAGTGTTCATAGACGACATTCTTGTCTACTCCAAGAGTCAAGAGGATCACAGCAGACATTTGACCACAGTGTTGCAGACCTTGCAGAAACACAAGTTATTCGCAAAGTTCAGCAAGTGCGAATTCTGGTTAGAGAAGGTGGCGTTCTTGGGCCACATTGTTTCTAGCAGTGGTATTGAGGTAGACCCCGCAAAAGTTGCAGCAGTCCGAGATTGGGTTGTGCCTCAGAATGCATCCGAGATCCGCAGTTTTCTTGGGCTGGCAGGATATTACAGGAAATTCATTCAGGGATTCTCCTCCATTGCTGTTCCACTCACAGCACTGACCAAGAAAAATGTGAAATTTGTGTGGAGCAAGGAGTGTCAGAAGAGCTTCGATACTTTGAAGCAAGCTCTTATCTCAGCACCAATATTGGCCATGCCAGCAGGACCTGGTGAGTTTGTCCTTTACACAGATGCTTCGAAGCTTGGTTTAGGTGCAGTTCTGATGCAGCATGGGAAAGTGATAGCGTATGCTTCTCGACAGCTGAAGGTCCATGAGAAGAACTACCCTACCCATGATCTGGAGTTAGCGGCTGTAGTTTTTGCCTTGAAGATTTGGAGGCACTATCTGTATGGAGAGAAATGCCAGATCTTTACCGACCACAAGAGCCTCAAGTATTTCTTTACGCAGAAGGAGCTGAACATGCGTCAGAGGCGTTGGTTGGAGCTTGTGAAAGACTACGACTGTGACATTAGCTACCACCCGGGTAAGGCTAATGTAGTTGCGGATGCTTTGAGCAGGAAAGTCGCAGTGATGGCTCACCTGACGATTCAGAAACCTCTTCAGATTGAGATACATAAGTTTGATCTTGAGACTTATCCTCGCGGTAGAGTTCCTCGTCTATCTACCTTGACGATTCAGTCCTCTCTTCTTGACCGTATTCGCAGCGGTCAGTCAGCAGATGAGCAATTGGCACAGTGGAAGAAAAGAGATGAGGCCAAGGGCAGTGTCTTATATTCAGTCAGCGACGGTATTGTGAGATACCGAGACAGGATATGGGTTCCTAGCAGTGATTCTATCCGAGCAGACATCTTATCAGAGGCCCATACGTCCCCGTACTCCATTCACCCTGGGAGTACGAAGATGTACAAGGATATGCAGTTATTGTATTGGTGGCCGGGTATGAAAAGAGACATCAGACGGTTTGTGTCCGAGTGTCTGACTTGTCAGTTAGTGAAGGCCGAACATCAGAGACCAGCAGGTTTGCTCAAGCCTCTTCCCATTCCCGAGTGGAAGTGGGAGAATGTTACCATGGACTTCGTGATCGGTTTGCCGAAGTCAGTCAGAGGATCAAATGCCATTTGGGTGATTGTAGATCGTCTTACCAAATCAGCGCACTTTCTGCCTATTAAGACGACATTCACCATGATTCAGTATGCAGAGCTTTACATCCGAGAGATAGTCCGACTTCATGGTATTCCAGTTTCTATAGTATCCGACAGAGATCCCAGATTCACTTCCTCATTTTGGAAGAGCTTGCATTCGACTATGGGTACGAAGTTGCTGTTTAGCACAGCCTTTCATCCGCAGACAGATGGACAGTCAGAGCGTGTTATTCAGATCTTAGAGGATCTTCTTCGTGCTTGTGTGATTGACTTCTCAGGGAGTTGGGAGTCGAACTTGCCATTTGTAGAGTTCACCTATAACAATAGTTTCCAATCTTCTATTGGTATGGCTCCGTATGAAGCACTGTATGGCCGCAACTGCAGATCTCCTGTTCATTGGGATGAAGTAGGAGAGAGAGCAGAGTTGGGTCCAGAGATTGTTCAGCAGGCAGCAGATGTAGTAGTCAAGATCCGTGATAGGATGAGGACTGCTCAGAGCCGACAGAAGAGTTATGCCGATCAGCGGAGGAGAGACTTAGAGTTTGCAGTGGGCGATCATGTCTTTGTGAAAGTGGCACCTATGAAGGGTGTCATGAGATTTGGGAAGAAAGGGAAGCTCAGTCCGAGATTCATTGGACCATTTGAGATCCTTGACAGAGTTGGGACGCTAGCTTATCGTGTTGCTCTTCCGCCGAATTTGGCCGGAGTACACAATGTCTTCCACGTCTCTATGCTGAGGAAGTATATGGCAAATCCTTCGCATGTCTTGAACTTTGAGCCGTTGCAGCTTACTCCGAACCTATCTTATGAGGAGAGACCAGTGCAGATCCTAGACAGACAGGAGAAAAAGCTTCGGAACAAGCTGGTTAAGCGAGTCAAAGTCAAATGGCTCAATCATTCTGATGAGGAAACTACATGGGAGTCTGAGCCGGAGATGAGAGATCGTTACCCCGAGTTATTCGGTGAGTTCTAATTTCGAGGACGAAATTTCTTTTAAGGGGGGAAGGATTGTAGAACCCGTAAATCAGTCTACGTTTAAACCATGCATAATTCTAGATTTTTAAATTTAATTGACTCCATTGCATGATTATTTTAAATGCACTTCTTTGAAGTTAATTATTTTATTATTTCATCTCAGTAGTTGATTTTTAGCATTTCAGTTATTTCAGTGAGGCCGGACTGGAGTTGGAGTTTTGAGATAGGATTTAAGATTCGAGAATTATTTCCGGGAGTTAATTTAACTAGCAAGTAAGTTCATTTAAGTTAATAAGGGAGGTGTGAGGATTTAATTTAAGGTTCTTGAGGTGATTAAGAAATAAGCCCATTTAAGTTGCATAATTAAAAGGTTAGCTCACTAAATTAATTAAAGGATTAGTAAGGCCTTTAAGGATTATTAGTTGACTAGATAAACAACACTCCCCATCCATTTTTTCAGAAGTGAAATTTCGGCCACCCCTTAGTACCTAGACAATTATTTTTGCCAACCCACATTTGGCCATTCCATGTAAATTTTTAGCATGCTAATCTTTTCAATTATTAACCAAACCTTAATTAGTTAGTTATTAAGCATGATCCTAGCCTTGGATACCATACAATACATCGGTCAAGGCATTCCCAAGGAGATTTGACAAGCATGTGCAAATTTTAAGGAGTGTGGGACTTAGTCTTGAGTTGAGATCCTATATTTGTGGATCTTGCCTCTCACCTTTCCAACCATTTTTCTCCCCACCTCCATAACCACTCCATCACACCCCTCCCCACTGAAATTCAGAGAGTTTGAGAGGGGAAATTTCGTGACCCTCATAGCTAGAGCAAGGGAGAAAAATCCAGCAAGGTAGCAAGAAAAGAAATCGCTCCATCTCCTCCGTGCCGGATCGTCTCATCTTTTCGTTTTCTTTCGAAACGAATCCAAGGCATGTATATACTTTTTCTAAACCTCAATCAAGTCATATTATCAAGTATTTTTCAGTACATGATCAGATTTCATCATGCAAAAACCGAACACATATCAAATTTGTCAAAAGAAAATGCATGCAGATTTTTCGGTTTTTCTTGGGCAGCTTCATGGTTTGCTTTGTGTTGTGGATTTCAGGTTATGATTCGACTCCAGGCTCTCAAGGCTGTTCCTAGACATGTAATAGGATGTATTAGGACCATGTTGGTCCATTCATTTAGCCCCCACCCTTGCTGGAAACCGAAATGACAGCAAGTTCCCCATAGGTGCAGGAAATGGTGTTCGAAAAATTTCAGTTTCTTGTCTTGAGGGTTGGATCTGATCTTGGCTGCTCTAAAGGCTCTTAGCCATGGTTGGATCACTCCCCTAGCATGTCTAAGACATGACTAAGTCTCCATTTTGGTGGCTTGGTCCATGACTCCTCGGTTTTTAATTAAAACATCACAACAGCCCCTCCCCTCTCGGCCCTTCAGTTTTTGGACAGCATATGTATTTCGAGTTTGGTGGTTTGGTATGGATCTTGGTTGGCCTATGGCCCTTAGCCATGGTTCATACCATGCCCCTATATGTCTAGATTGTGCCATGGTCAATCAAATGGCCAATGGAACTATCCGTGACAGCAAAACAAGAACAATGTCCGACGCGCAGAATTTGTGCTCTCGGGTGAATCTTTTCTGATGTTTGCTGGATTGGTGCGAATTGTGGCTGGTCTTGTGCCCTTAGCCATGGTTCAAATCATTCCTTGGGATGTTGGTAAGGGTCTCTGGTCAGTGGTGTAAGCCCCAATGGCCGGCGGACTCGAAAACGACACAAGGAAAACAAGTGCGCAGCTGCTGTATTTTTGGACAGCAAGTTGCTGTGTCGGTTCAGAGGCTCGTTCGAGTTCTTGGTCGGCTTTTAGCCTATGGCCTTGGACTGGACAGTGCCCCTTTAAGTTAGGAATGCCATGTTTTTGGCCGTTTGTCATTCGAATCATTTTTGAAGTCGTACGAGAATTTACGGTGCGATGTGCCAAGTTGCGCAGCTGCTGGAAAATTTTACGGCAAGTTGCTGTGTCGGTTCAGAGGCTTGTTCGAGTTCTCGGTCGGCTTTTAGCCTATGGCCTTGGACTGGACAGTGCCCCTTTAAGTTAGGAAGGTCATGTTTTTGGCCGTTTGTCATTCGGATCATTTTTGAAGTCGTACGAGAATTTACGGTGCGATGTGCCAAATTGACTCTCGAAAGAGCGTTTCTTGTTTTGGCCTCCATTCCACCTAGATTTCGACCATCATAATTTTGGGAGCATTATTTCATTATTTTCAGCGTATTTTAATCATGACTATATGTCGGTTCAGTGTTGGTTCGGGTTGGTTCGGAGTCACGATTAAATACGAAGTCATTAGACGTCATAACCGCATCTTTTGAACGTAAATTGCATAGTTGGTCAAGTTTAAGCTATTGCATATTTTCATGGCACCTTTTGTAGAACCCGTAAATCAGTCTACGTTTAAACCATGCATAATTCTAGATTTTTAAATTTAATTGACTCCATTGCATGATTATTTTAAATGCACTTCTTTGAAGTTAATTATTTTATTATTTCATCTCAGTAGTTGATTTTTAGCATTTCAGTTATTTCAGTGAGGCCGGACTGGAGTTGGAGTTTGAGATAGGATTTAAGATTCGAGAATTATTTCCGGGAGTTAATTTAACTAGCAAGTAAGTTCATTTAAGTTAATAAGGGAGGTGTGAGGATTTAATTTAAGTTGCTTGAGGTGATTAAGAAATAAGCCCATTTAAGTTGCATAATTAAAAGGTTAGCTCACTAAATTAATTAAAGGATTAGTAAGGCCTTTAAGGATTATTAGTTGACTAGATAAACAACACTCCCCATCCATTTTTTCAGAAGTGAAATTTGTGTGGAGCAAGGAGTGTCAGAAGAGCTTCGATACTTTGAAGCAAGCTCTTATCTCAGCACCAATATTGGCCATGCCAGCAGGACCTGGTGAGTTTGTCCTTTACACAGATGCTTCGAAGCTTGGTTTAGGTGCAGTTCTGATGCAGCATGGGAAAGTTATAGCGTATGCTTCTCGACAGCTGAAGGTCCATGAGAAGAACTACCCTACCCATGATCTGGAGTTAGCGGCTGTAGTTTTTGCCTTGAAGATTTGGAGGCACTATCTGTATGGAGAGAAATGCCAGATCTTTACCGACCACAAGAGCCTCAAGTATTTCTTTACGCAGAAGGAGCTGAACATGCGTCAGAGGCGTTGGTTGGAGCTTGTGAAAGACTACGACTGTGACATTAGCTACCACCCGGGTAAGGCTAATGTAGTTGCGGATGCTTTGAGCAAGAAAGTCGCAGTGATGGCTCACCTGACGATTCAGAAACCTCTTCAGATTGAGATACATAAGTTTGATCTTGAGACTTATCCTCGCGGTAGAGTTCCTCGTCTATCTACCTTGACGATTCAGTCCTCTCTTCTTGACCGTATTCGCAGCGGTCAGTCAGCAGATGAGCAATTGGCACAGTGGAAGAAAAGAGATGAGGCCAAGGGCAGTGTCTTATATTCAGTCAGCGACGGTATTGTGAGATACCGAGACAGGATATGGGTTCCTAGCAGTGATTCTATCCGAGCAGACATCTTATCAGAGGCCCATACGTCCCCGTACTCCATTCACCCTGGGAGTACGAAGATGTACAAGGATATGCAGTTATTGTATTGGTGGCCGGGTATGAAAAGAGACATCAGACGGTTTGTGTCCGAGTGTCTGACTTGTCAGTTAGTGAAGGCCGAACATCAGAGACCAGCAGGTTTGCTCAAGCCTCTTCCCATTCCCGAGTGGAAGTGGGAGAATGTTACCATGGACTTCGTGATCGGTTTGCCGAAGTCAGTCAGAGGATCAAATGCCATTTGGGTGATTGTAGATCGTCTTACCAAATCAGCGCACTTTCTGCCTATTAAGACGACATTCACCATGATTCAGTATGCAGAGCTTTACATCCGAGAGATAGTCCGACTTCATGGTATTCCAGTTTCTATAGTATCCGACAGAGATCCCAGATTCACTTCCTCATTTTGGAAGAGCTTGCATTCGACTATGGGTACGAAGTTGCTGTTTAGCACAGCCTTTCATCCGCAGACAGATGGACAGTCAGAGCGTGTTATTCAGATCTTAGAGGATCTTCTTCGTGCTTGTGTGATTGACTTCTCAGGGAGTTGGGAGTCGAACTTGCCATTTGTAGAGTTCACCTATAACAATAGTTTCCAATCTTCTATTGGTATGGCTCCGTATGAAGCACTGTATGGCCGCAACTGCAGATCTCCTGTTCATTGGGATGAAGTAGGAGAGAGAGCAGAGTTGGGTCCAGAGATTGTTCAGCAGGCAGCAGATGTAGTAGTCAAGATCCGTGATAGGATGAGGACTGCTCAGAGCCGACAGAAGAGTTATGCCGATCAGCGGAGGAGAGACTTAGAGTTTGCAGTGGGCGATCATGTCTTTGTGAAAGTGGCACCTATGAAGGGTGTCATGAGATTTGGGAAGAAAGGGAAGCTCAGTCCGAGATTCATTGGACCATTTGAGATCCTTGACAGAGTTGGGACGCTAGCTTATCGTGTTGCTCTTCCGCCGAATTTGGCCGGAGTACACAATGTCTTCCACGTCTCTATGCTGAGGAAGTATATGGCAAATCCTTCGCATGTCTTGAACTTTGAGCCGTTGCAGCTTACTCCGAACCTATCTTATGAGGAGAGACCAGTGCAGATCCTAGACAGACAGGAGAAAAAGCTTCGGAACAAGCTGGTTAAGCGAGTCAAAGTCAAATGGCTCAATCATTCTGATGAGGAAGCTACATGGGAGTCTGAGCCGGAGATGAGAGATCGTTACCCCGAGTTATTCGGTGAGTTCTAATTTCGAGGACGAAATTTCTTTTAAGGGGGGAAGGATTGTAGAACCCGTAAATCAGTCTACGTTTAAACCATGCATAATTCTAGATTTTTAAATTTAATTGACTCCATTGCATGATTATTTTAAATGCACTTCTTTGAAGTTAATTATTTTATTATTTCATCTCAGTAGTTGATTTTTAGCATTTCAGTTATTTCAGTGAGGCCGGACTGGAGTTGGAGTTTTGAGATAGGATTTAAGATTCGAGAATTATTTCCGGGAGTTAATTTAACTAGCAAGTAAGTTCATTTAAGTTAATAAGGGAGGTGTGAGGATTTAATTTAAGTTGCTTGAGGTGATTAAGAAATAAGCCCATTTAAGTTGCATAATTAAAAGGTTAGCTCACTAAATTAATTAAAGGATTAGTAAGGCCTTTAAGGATTATTAGTTGACTAGATAAACAACACTCCCCATCCATTTTTTCAGAAGTGAAATTTCGGCCACCCCTTAGTACCTAGACAATTATTTTTGCCAACCCACATTTGGCCATTCCATGTAAATTTTTAGCATGCTAATCTTTTCAATTATTAACCAAACCTTAATTAGTTAGTTATTAAGCATGATCCTAGCCTTGGATACCATACAATACATCGGTCAAGGCATTCCCAAGGAGATTTGACAAGCATGTGCAAATTTTAAGGAGTGTGGGACTTAGTCTTGAGTTGAGATCCTATATTTGTGGATCTTGCCTCTCACCTTTCCAACCATTTTTCTCCCCACCTCCATAACCACTCCATCACACCCCTCCCCACTGAAATTCAGAGAGTTTGAGAGGGGAAATTTCGTGACCCTCATAGCTAGAGCAAGGGAGAAAAATCCAGCAAGGTAGCAAGAAAAGAAATCGCTCCATCTCCTCCGCGCCGGATCGTCTCATCTTTTCGTTTTCTTTCGAAACGAATCCAAGGCATGTATATACTTTTTCTAAACCTCAATCAAGTCATATTATCAAGTATTTTTCAGTACATGATCAGATTTCATCATGCAAAAACCGAACACATATCAAATTTGTCAAAAGAAAATGCATGCAGATTTTTCGGTTTTTCTTGGGCAGCTTCATGGTTTGCTTTGTGTTGTGGATTTCAGGTTATGATTCGACTCCAGGCTCTCAAGGCTGTTCCTAGACATGTAATAGGATGTATTAGGACCATGTTGGTCCATTCATTTAGCCCCCCACCCTTGCTGGAAACCGAAATGACAGCAAGTTCCCCATAGGTGCAGGAAATGGTGTTCGAAAAATTTCAGTTTCTTGTCTTGAGGGTTGGATCTGATCTTGGCTGCTCTAAGGGCTCTTAGCCATGGTTGGATCACTCCCCTAGCATGTCTAAGACATGACTAAGTCTCCATTTTGGTGGCTTGGTCCATGACTCCTCGGTTTTTAATTAAAACATCACAACAGCCCCTCCCCTCTCGGCCCTTCAGTTTTTGGACAGCATATGTATTTCGAGTTTGGTGGTTTGGTATGGATCTTGGTTGGCCTATGGCCCTTAGCCACGGTTCATACCATGCCCCTATATGTCTAGATTGTGCCATGGTCAATCAAATGGCCAATGGAACTATCCGTGACAGCAAAACAAGAACAATGTCCGACGCGCAGAATTTGTGCTCTCGGGTGAATCTTTTCTGATGTTTGCTGGATTGGTGCGAATTGTGGCTGGTCTTGTGCCCTTAGCCATGGTTCAAATCATTCCTTGGGATGTTGGTAAGGGTCTCTGGTCAGTGGTGTAAGCCCCAATGGCCGGCGGACTCGAAAACGACACAAGTTGGTAAAATTACAGGATATTTTCATTATCGCCAGTTAATTATTTTACGTGCATGAAAACAAAAAATGATTATTTTTGAGATTTATGCGATATGGCTTGTGGTTCATTCACTATGTGGGAGCATTATTTATACGGTCGCCAGTGACCGCTCAGTTCAGGTTGGTACCATCAGGTCGCCAGTGACCTATCAGTTCAGGATGGTACCATCGGGTCTTCAGTGACCGCCAGCTCAGTTTCAGGCTCCCCGGTAGTCAGTTACCGATCAGTTCAGCTTAGTGCAGTGGCCACAGGCGTAAAACATAATCTCAACAGAAAATTTTACCAGTTATTTCAGTACAGGGCTCCAAGGAGCAAACGTTTTTACTATGATTATCAGTTCAGTTATGCACGTATTATAATTGCTCAGTACAGATTATTTTCTGCATCAGTACAGATTATTTTCAGCATGAGTACAGATTATTTTCAGCATCAGTACAAATTACTTTCAGCACGCCTCATGACATGATATTTTATCCCATGCATATTTTACTTCAGATTTTACTCGTTACCTGCGATATATGCATGCTGAGTCTTTAGGCTCACTAGACTTGATTGTTGTAGGTATTGATGAGGCCAGGGCCGAGGACGGGGACCAGTGAGCCAGCTTGGGTCGGCAGTAGTGGCACCCGAGGACCTCAGTGCAGCAGTTGTTATTTTTTCGCTAATAATTTTTATCAGTCGTTGGACAAATTTTAAATAGTTATTTTTGGCAACTTTATTTTTATTCCGCTGCAATAATTTGAAACATTGAACTTGATTCACCTGTGATTTTATGAATGAGACCGTTTAAGTTCTTTTAAAAAGAAAATTTTAAATTTTCCGCAAATTTTCAAAGTAAGGATTTTTGTGACTTTACAAAAAGACTTTGGATATTACAGTACAACTCTTGTACACACCCACTTCAGAAGGACTTACACTTCGGCCTACTGAAACTCTTAGTTTCTCAACTCACAAAAATGCGAAACACAAAGTTCTGAAAGGACTCTTTTCAGATTACAAACTCTTCTTGATAAGTATAGATTATGTAAATATTGTGAAGAGTGTAAGAATCAGTAGCACAAGATGATCTTCGAAAGATCAGATATTTGCTATGAAGCGTGTGCTACTTTTCTTTGTGTTGAACTTTAAGTACTCAAGGAATTTCGAGATAAGTCTGAAAAGATGAAAATAGCTTTGTTCCTTGAAAGATAATATTATGCGAAGCGAGAGTTGTCGTAAAAGGATTTGATCCAAGTATATATAAACGACTGAGTTCAACGTTCACAATCAGAGGATGTCTTCAGATAACTGATACAATCAACTTTATTACCAAAAGAAGTTCCTGCAGAAAAGCTATAAAACAATCAGTCTTGTTTCATACTTAATTGGGTAAAATGCATTAAATGACCCCGTATAATAATTAATGCTGCAATTAATACTAGTACTAGGAACTCTTTAACGGTAACATTTAAGGTAGCAACGTTAGGAAACGTCCTCTACTGGTTTTGTATTACTATCCTTTCTACTGGTTTAGTTTTATCAGACCAGTAGCTTCTGATAAATTAGTCTACTGTTCTGGTCTGCTGGTTTTAGTTTATCATCGCCACAATAAAATTCATGTCTAACAATAATATATAACATAATATAAATATGATTATTTAATATATTGGTACCATTTTATTTAGTGGATTTCAATAATATTCATTAATGTTAACTTTATTAAAATACCAAGAGTGGATCCTTTAATCTCAACTACTTAAATTAAAATTTGAACAATTAAAAATTACCAATTAAATATTCAAACAATTAAACGAAAAAAAAATTCAAAACAAAAACAAAAAGACATTGTAGTGGACTTGTAATTACCAAAGCTTCCCTGTGGATACAATATTCGAACTCACTGAATTATACTACTTGTGGACAACATGTTCTTGGGAGTGCAATAATCAAGTCACAGCAAGTTTTTGGCGCCCTTGCCGGAGAAGTATAATTTAATTTCAAGTCTATTTAGTTTTGTTTTATAGTTTTTTTTTTCTTTGAATTTTTATTGCTTTTGTGTGTTTTTCTTTTGCACTTGCATGAGCATTTGGTCACGTGCACTTAGTGGTCGACTCATTCGAAATAACCCTTTATTTTTACAAAACATGGCAGAAGAACCCATCCAGGAAAATGAAGATGAAATTCAATCTCAACATGATCATGATATGCGAAGAACACTTAGAGATCACATGAATCCTACACGTACTAGTGAACCATCATGCCTATTTTTTCTCCCAAATGCATCTCATTTCAATTTTAAGCCTGGTATTATCCAATATTTACCCAACTTTCATGGCTTAGATTCTGAAAACCCATACATGCATTTACGAGAATTTGAAGAAGTGTGTGCAACACATATAATGATCTAAATTGTAGCATGAACACCATTCGACTTAAACTTTTTCCTCTTTCTTTAAAAGATAAAGCTAAAACTTGGCTACAAAATCTTAGATCGGGATCCATTCGAACTTGGGATGAATTGCAACAACAATTTTTGAAAAAAAAATTTCCATCTCATAGAACAAATTCTTTCAAAAGGCAAATCATCACTTTTAGTCAAAAACAAGGAGAAACTTTTTATCAGTGTTGGAATAGATATAAAGAATTGCTTAATCTTTGTCCACATCATGGTTTTGAAATTTGGACAGTTGTTTCTCAATTTTATGAAGGCTTAACACCTAAAGATAGGAAAATGGTTGAATTTATGTGTAATGGAACATTTGAAGATAAAGATCCAAACGAGGCAACTGAGTATCTCGATTCATTAGCTGAAAATGCTCAAAATTGAGACACTGTAGGTACAATCGAACCATCAAACAAGATTCAATCTCCCACATCTGGTGGAGATATGTACACCCTCAAAGATGAACATGATCTCCAAGCTAGATTTACCTCTTTGGCGAGAAAAGTTGAGGCACTTGAATTGAAAAAGAATGGTCAATTAAAATCTGTTAAAGAATCACTTCTGTGATACAAGTGATCATTCTACAAAAGATGGTCCTACTTTGCCATCTTTTAAATAAACTATCCATGAACAAGCCAATGTTTTGAACAATTTCAAAAGGCCAAATTTTGAACCATTTTCTCAAAATTACAATCCCGGTTGGCGAAATCATCCAAATTTTAGTTGGAGCAATGATAATGCTGCACAATTTTCACAACCACATTTCCAAAATCAAAAAATTTTCAAAATTATGCACCTTATGTTCCTCCACCTAAAAGGAACTTTGAAGATATATTGAATTATTTCATTGCAAAGCAGGAGTCTATCAATACTCAGACTGCTCAAACCATGACAGATTTGAAAGATACTCTTGCTAAATTTGCATCTGCACTTAATGTTCATGAAAAAGGTTTCCTTCACAACCATAGCCTAATCCCAAGGATCATCATTCACAAACTGGAACTTCTGGAACTCAACCGATGGATCAGGTAAAATCTCTTATTACCCTTCGAAGTGGTAAGGTTGTGGAAAAATCCATTCTTGAACCTTGTGAAGACGATGATAAATCAACTCCAAAAGGTAAGAAATGGAACCCATAACTTGCAAAGAGGAGGTTCAACAGATAGTGTCACCACCATTCACTCATGCATTGAAAAATACAAAAAAATCAAATTCGAATTCTGATATATATGATATTTTTAAACAAGTAAAAGTTAATATTCCTTTATTAGATGCAATAAATTAGTACCATCATATGCCAAATTTTTGAAAGACTTGTGCACTGTGAAAAGAAAATTGAATATGAAAAAAAAAGCATTTTTAGCCCGAACAAGTAAGTGCAATCATTCAAATAATAATACTTTGAAATACAAAGACCGGGTTGTCCTACTATTTCATGTGTATTATTGGAGAACGAAAGATTAAAAAAGCATTGCTTGACCTTGGAGCTAGTGTCAATTTACTTCCATATTCAGTTTATCAAGAACTCAATCTAGGCGAGTTAAAACCTACTTCGGTAACACTTTTACTTGCTGATAGATCTGTTAAGGTGCCAAGAGGTATGGTAGAAGACGTGTTGGTCCAAGTTGATAACTTTGTATATCTTGTCAATTTCATAGTTTTAGATACACAACATATCGAAGCTTGTAATGCCATTCCTGTAATTTTGGGTCATCCATTTTTAGCAACTTCTAATGCTCTGATAAATTGCAGAAATAGAATAATGAAGTTGTCATTTGGTAGCATGACCTTGGAGCTTAATGTTTTAAATCTTTGTAAAAAACCACATGACAAAGGAGATGAAAGTGAAGATGAAAATCTCATTGAAACTCTTGTGGAAGAAAACATTCAAGAAGGGAGTACTTGTGACCAATTAGATATTTGTTCAATTAATATTGTTAAAAAAATATTGAAATTGATCTTGATGATTTTATCATGTATCACTCGTTACTAGGATCAGAGAAAGAATTTGAGGCAAAATATGAGAACAAAGACGAACCACCCATATTGGAGTTAAAACTCTTGCCAGAAGAATTGAAGTATGCATTTCTTGGAGAAGATGAAACATATCAGGTGGTAATTTTTTCCAAATTAGCAAGTGATCAAGAAGGTAAATTAGTTGATATGCTTAAAAGGCATAAAAATGCAATTGGTTTGTCACTAAAAGATCTCAAGGGCATTAATCCACTAATTTGCCCTCACAAAATTAACTTAGAAAAAAATGGAAAAACATCTCAACAACCACAAAGGAGATTAAATCCACACATGAAAGATGTTGTGAAAACTGAGTTCTCAAACTACTTGATGTTGGAATTATCTACCCTATTTCTGATAGTAAGTGAGTAAGACCAACACAAGTAGTTCCAAAAAAATTTGGCATCACAGTGATAAAAAATTAAAAAGGTTAATTGTTAACAAGTCGAGTCCCATCTAGTTGGCGGATGTGTATTGATTATAGAAAATTAAATGACGCCACTAGAAAAGATCATTTTCCATTACCATTTTTGGATCAAATTTTAGAAAGAGTAGCAGGTCATCCCTACTACTGTTTTCTTGACGGATATTCAAGATATTATCGAATTCCTATTGCACTCGAAGATCAAGATAAAACTACATTCACATGTCCTTTTGGAACATTTGCAATCAGAAGGATGTCATTTGGTTTATGCAATGCCCCAGCAACATTTCAAAGATGTATGCTAAGAATATTTTGGGACATGGTGGAAAATTGTTTGGAAAATTTTATGGATGATTTAACTGTTTTTGAGAATACATTTGATAATTGTCTTGAAAATTTAGAAAAAGTTTTAATAAGATGCGAGGAAAAAGGTCTTATTTTAAATTGAGAAAAATGTCATTACATGATTACTTCTGGAATTGTTTTGGGACATGTCGTGTCATATCATGCCATTGAAGTTGATAAAGCAAAAGTTGATGTAATTGCCAATTTACCCCTTCCAAAAATCATTAAAGAAATTCGCTCATGTTTGAGACATTCTGGATTTTATAAGAGGTTTATAAAGGACCTTAGTTTAATCTCTAAATCTATTTGTAACCTCTTAACAAAAGACACTGCATTTGAGTGGACTCGAGAATGTTAAAATGCTTTTAATAAAATCATTCGACATTTAACATCAGCTCCTCTCATGCAACCTCCTGATTGGTCTTTACTATTTGAAATCATGTGTGACGCGAGTGATTATGCAGTCGGTGCAGTATTGGGTCAAAGAAGAAATGGTAAGCCTTATGTGATATATTATGCAAGTAGAACTTTAAACAATACTCAAATGAATTACTCCACAACTGAAAAAGAACTACTTGTTGCAATATTTGCATTAAATAAATTTCGTTCTTATTTGATTGTATCAACAACTATTGTATTTAATGATCATTTTGCTCTTCGATATTTTTTAACCAAACAGGATGCAAAGCCACGACTGATACGATGGATTTTGTTGCTCCAAGAATTGGACATTGTCATAAAAGATAAAAAAATGAACCGAGAATGTCGTAGCTGATCATTTATCGAGACTAGTAACAGGATCATCTTGTGAAATGACACCAATTAACGATAATTTTCTTGATGGACATCTATTTTCAGTTACTATTACACCTTGGTTTGCTAACATAGTAAATTTTCTTGTGACAGGAAAACTGTCACCGCAATGGACTTCCCAAGATAAAAGAAAATTTTTGAATGAGGTAAAAAACTTTTAATTGGATGATCTGTATCTGTTCAAGTATTGTCCGGATCAAATTTTTCGACGTTGCATACCCGACAATGAGGTAAGTAGTGTCGTTAAATTTTGTCATTCAGAAGCATGCGGAGGACATTTTTCTTCAAAGAAAACGGCTGCAAAAATCTTGCAGTGTGGATTTTATTGGCCCACTTTTTTTAAAGACACCCACGAAATCTGCAAAATCTGTGAAAATTGTCAAAAATTGGGTTCGATTTAAAAAAGAAACATGATGCCTTTGAATCCTATCATTGAAATTGAAATCTTTGACTGTTGGAAAATTGATTTTATGGGACCTTTTCCACCGTTGTTTGGATACTTGTATATTTTAGTTGCAATTGATTATGTTTCCAAACGGATAGAGGCAATTCCATGTCGAACAAATGATCATAAAATCATCATCAAATTTTTAAAAGAAATATTTTTAGTAGATTTGGATTTCCTCGAGCCATGATAAGTGATGGGGGAACTCACTTTGTTAATAAATCATTTGCTTCATTAATGAAAAAATATGGTATTACTCACAAAGTAACTACTCTTTATCATCCTCAAACAAATGGACAAGTTAAATTAGCTAATAGGGAGATAAAACAAATTTTGGAAAAACTGTTAAGCCAAATAGAAAAGATTGGTCTCTGTGACTTAATGATGCACTTTGGGCATATCGAACAGCTTTTAAAATATCATTGAATATGTCTCCCTATAGGTTGTTTTACGGAAAACATTGTTATTTGCCATGTAGAATTGGAACATAAGGCTTATTCAACGATCAAAACTTTTAATTCAAACATGGATGATGCCAAAAAATTGCGCAAATTGCAACTTAATGAACTTGATGAACTCAGAAATGACGTGTATGAGAATTCAAGGATTTATAAAGCAAAAATCAAATCATTTCATGAAAAAATAATTCTTAGAAAATCTTTTGAGATTGGTAACAAAAATTTGCTTTATAATTCGCGACTTTACATATTCCCAGAAAATTACGATCAAGATGGAAAGGCCCATATGTTGTAAAGCATGTGTATCCTTATAGAGCTGTGGATATTGAAAATCCTAAAAATAGTGATGTTTTTAAATTAAATGGACAAAGGCTTAAGCCATTTTTAGAAAATGAAATCTTTGAAGAAAAGTTTATTTCTCTTTCCGATCCTTGATTTTTTTTGTGTTGCATTTAATTTTGTTTGTTTTTATTTCAGGTTTCTTTAATTTTTTATTTTCTCGGTTAAATGGCGGATAACGGTATTCGTGACTCTCATATTCGGTTAAATCAGTTTCCCAGAATTGCTGATACAAAAATTAGAAAAAATCATTTCTTTTCTTTTCAAAATGGATGAAATTATCTCAAAAGTTTGTAAATATTTTCCCTCTGTTTTTGAAAATGTTCTAAGAAAAATTTATGCAGGTAGGTGTGAAAGATTGAGATTGCTAATGAAAAAAGGAATTCCAGGAGATATTCGTCTTGTAATAGAAGCTAAGGTCTGATTAAGAGAGAAGTTTCACAATCATTGCTCATTCGGTATTTGCCTGGATTAGGAAAAAGCGCTTAAGCGAAAAAACGAAGGGCCAAAAGGTTAGGAGTTTGTCATAAGTGTACAAGATGGACTTATGACACACGATGCAGATCTTTGGGATGTGTTTCCAGTAACAGAAGATAAAATTGATTTCATTAAGAATGGGCTGAGTAAGGAGTCTTTAGATAACATCTTATTGACTCTTGAGATGCATTCTAGTGGACACGTGCATATTGAACTTCTCTGTTTATGGAAACAATTCCAAGATGAGCGTCATCTTAATAGTCTTAGGAATCCGACTAAAAAAGGTCATGCTTGCCAATTTATAAGAAATTGGATGGGAAACATATCCTTGACTCATAGAAGGCGTTGAAGATGTTTCTGCACATAAAATCAGAGGAAAATTGTGAGCCACAATCACACTATTGTTTATATGCATGTGTTTTATTATTGTTTTTACTGTTTATTTTATTTACAACTGTGACCCATAGTTTGTCATGATAACATGTTACCCCTATAAAATCTCTCATCTTTCTCTCTATTTTTGCAGACCAAAAAGAAAGTAAAAACATGGTTGGATCTTCTGCACAAACATTGAAAAATATTTGTGTATTTTGTGGGTCGAGTCCTAGAAAAAATGAAGTGTTTATAGAAGTAGCGAATAATCTTGGAAAGATATTGGTTGAGAGAAAAATCCACTTGGTATAGGAGGAGGTCATATTGGGTTAATGAGATTTGTTTCAACATCTACTCATCTTGGAGGTAGTCAGGTTTTGGGTATTATTCCTATAGCCTTAGCTGAAGGAAATATTATAGGTGTTACGATTGGGGAGGAATTAAAAGTTTCTTCTATGTATGAAAGAATCACCAAAATGATTGAAAATTCTAATGCTTCTGCACAAACATTGAAAATTCATTTCAGAAAATTCATGACGAATGTTCGTCTCTGCTTCGACTGCCGACCAATTAATTGATGCTTTGGAAGCTTTTGTTCATAAGCATGATATGATGATAACAAAGATAAAATGGTCGCAATCAAGCAGTAAGAAAAGAAAGTTAGATCATTGATTCAAAACTCGTGGATTGGTTTGCTTTTGTGTCAGTTTATTATCTTCAATAATATTTCAGGTGATATCTCTTTCATTATGTACTCTCTATTAATAGTTATTTTAACATTAGGGACAATGTCATATTCTGATTGGGGAGAAACAAACTTATTAAAAAAAATTTATAAGAAAATAAAAATATATTATTTTAAAACAAAACCATATTTATTGTTTGTATCTTAGTAATTTTTGCAAAAATATCATTACATTACATGTTTAAAAGGTTTAAATTAGAAAATGTATTAATCTTTCTAAGAATGTTTAAATTTTTGTTTGAAAAAAAATTCAATTTTAATATTCTGATCACCATAAAAATATGATTTATGAAATCTTTTTGAATGATTAACCAATGTGATAAAATCAGTTATTAAAGTATATGGCCCAAGATATACCTGATAAGAGCGCCTAAAATTTTTAAACTAACACATATTTTGTGAGTGAGTGGAGAGGATTGAGAAAACAGCTTGCGAGCCTTTATTGATAATGAGAAAGGCTCTCTAATGTTTAGATCTTGAGTTCTTATTTTGAAAAAAAAAATATGATATATCTTGAAAAAAAAGAAAAAAGAAAAAAAAGAAAGATGTTGAAGATCTATGTAATTTTTAAGTTATATGCTACGACTCATTTATCTCTCATAAAAAAAAGAGAAAAAAAAAAGAGAGAAATATATTGTACAAATTAATAAATATGTGGTCAAGAAGCATAAACTTAGTCTGATTCCATGATGTTATAAAAAAAAGATCATAAAGAAAATATAATAAGAACAACTAGATTTTGAATCAATGAATTTTCTATCTTTTGATTAGTTTGGCTCGTTTGTCTGTCTTCATTCTGTAAACCATTTTCCAGAGCATTTATCTGTATTCCAACTCCATGAGAGAATCGTTCCCATAAATTGAAAAATTTATTAACCTGTGAGGATATGGAGTTGAGACTCTTACTAGGAATTTCTGGAGGCCATGTACATTTAACTACCTGAAAATAAGCTTTGAATTGATCAGTTCAGATTATTTCATAAATTATAATTATAATGATCTTTATATAACTTTGCCAGTTTTCAAATTTAATTTAAACACTTGGATAGTTCCGATTACATTTATATTTAAATTAATCAATATTTTTTGTATTGCTATTAACGCTTAAATTGCTAGGGACTAGTAATAAGCTGGTTGGGGGATGTGATAATCATAAAAATTGTACATTAATTAAATGTTTTATAATATAAATTTATAGTTTTTGTTTTATTAAATGTTTAATATTATATGTTTTATAATAAATTGTATAAAAAATAAGTTGTGTAATTATAAGTTTTTACCATTTTTACAGGTTCAATAAAACAAGAATAACCTTGGCGTTGCAAACGGGATTAAGATGATTCTTAAACCTATAGAAAGTTGATGATAATATCTACAATATTGGTGACAAACATGAGATAAAAATCATCTCACAATTGGGATCAAATTAAGAAACAAATAAAGTTACCAAAGGAGTGGCAGTTATACCATGCTCTAGCATTTTGACCATATCTCTAAAATTACTTGGTCAAATGGTGAAAAAATATACCACAATTCAAACAACTCAATTATCTACATGTTTTGTTTTATGTGGAAAAAAAATTTCGGATAGAAAGATTTTCAAAAGTGATGTGTATTAAAATATAATTACTTGGAACATCAATGAAGACTCTTGTGTAAAAAAATAATATTTTATTTGTGGTTGTCTCCCAAAATATGGCTATAAATAGAGGTACATTATAATGAATTGAGATATCCCTCATTTTATGAACAAACCTTTGAGTTCATAATATTTCTCTCATTATTTTTTTTTATTTCTTCAACTAAATATAATTAGCATGTTAATTTCATATTCAAAGTTTCACACTTTGAATAATGAATAGCTAACTTCCCAAAGTTGAGATGAAAATGTGAAACTCTTGACATGATAATAAGGTTATTAAAATGTAAGAATCTATGTTTTATATTATTTAATCATTATTTATTGTTTATGTTATATTAATTTCTTTAAGCATTATTATACCTACTTATAAGTGGGAGTTTTAATTTATTGTTGCTATATGTTATACTAAATTCTTGGAACCATTTAAATGTTAGTTTGGTATTACCAACCATTTAAAGTGGATGCCTTGATTAATTATATACGAATACATCATAATATTAATTTCTTGGAACCATTTAAAAGTTAGTTTGGTATTACCAACCATTTAAAGTGAATGCCTTGATTTATTATATATGAATATATCATAATATTAATTTCTTGGTATCATTTAAATGTTTGTTTGGTTTTACTAACCATTTAAAGTGGGAACCTTGATTTATTGTTTACAAATATATATATATAGCACAATTAATACTTGACAACATTTATAAGTTTTGGTATATATTATATACTTATAAGATAATAATATATAACATAATATAAATATGATTATTTAATATATTGGAACCATTTTATTAAGTGGATTTCAATAATATTCATTAGTGTTAACTTTATTAAAATATCAAGAGGGGATCATTTAATCTCAACTACTTAAATTAAAATTTGAACAATTAAAAATTACCAATTAAATATTCAAACAAGTAAACGAAAAAACAAAAACAAAAATACATTGTAGTGGACTTGTAATTATCTTAGCTTCCCTGTGGATACGATATTCGGACTCACTGAATTATACTACTTGTTGACAACCTGTTTTGGGAGTGCAACAATCAAAGTCGCATCACAGAAGCTGGCATTGACACAACCCTATACAAGACCCTTGCTCTGATATCAACTGAAACGACTACTACTTAAAATACTGCTTAAAATTTTGATACCTTAAAATTACATCTAAATGCGTGCATGAAATACTGCTTAAAGTGTACATTGTTAAAATAACAATAATCAACTAACAGGAAACATACTGTAATTTAAATAATAGATAAATCGTCAAATCTAGACTTACGTTTAAAATAATGCAATAAGAAAACAGATAAAAATCTTCACAATCATCAACATAATAGAATGACCAATGACGTAATAAAATAAATGAATGAAATGTTCATTTCCACTCTTATCCCATAAACATGATGTGCGGAAGAAATAAGGTCACCAGGTTAGCATGCGCACATCCAGCCCCGCCTACTCAGTCATCAGCGTCTCCCGTCTCCTCAACGATATGCTCACCTGCATCATTCACACTTAGTGAGTCTAAATACTCAACACACCTGTAACGTTGTATCAAGTACATATACATAACAAGCAACAGTGAAAAATACTGTAATGAAAATACAATTCATGATCGTAAAATTCGTATGCATAATCATAACCTGTCGAAGAATAAATATTTTCATAACATATCACTTCATATCAGCATATACGTGATCGTTTTCTTAATTTGAATTCCGTTCATTAGTTGTGACTTTTGCATTATCATGTCAGTCGATGGATCCATCTAAGTGTAACCGTGGTACTCGGCGGCGGGGACATCAGCGACATCATTACCCTTCCACTAAGACATGGCCTTACATGTCATAGTGTCATCGTATTAGTTACAGTCAACTCCCATCCTTCAAAAACATGACATCATATTCATCACTTAATAAAAACATACGTATACGTAAATTTTCTTAAAATCAAGCATGCGGCGTATTTTTCATAAATATTTAAAAATCATGTTTATGATAACATAAACGTTTAAAAACATGTAAAATCGTGTTTAGAACGCTGCTAGGACTAAAAACTCGACCCAGTTGCAAAATGACCATTTTGCCCCTAGAAACCCAAAATGACCATTTTACCCCTGAACCTCAAAATTTCGACCCAAAGCTTACCAAACTCCTTAAAACACCCCAAAACATATTTATAAACATTTCTTAGACAAAAACTTGAGCCCGTTTTAGAACTTACACAACTCGTTTTAAAAGTTGGACTGGGATCCCGGTTTTAATCTAAATCAACCCGAAACCTAACCAAATTTTTCCCAACTCAAACCATGACTCGAACCTACACAAGCAGCCTCTAAACCACAGGTTCCAGCCCATTTATGACCTCGAAACACGCCCCAAAGGTTGCTGGAATTTTGCTGCACCTACTAGCTGTAACCCTAATCATAACTATGGACCAAACCATCGGCCCTACACCTAACCAGCTTGGGCCAGCCTCGAACCAGCCCTTCCTAGCCCACCTTAGGACCCTCCTAGATGGAACAATCCCAAGCTCTCATCCCCTTGAACGCGCGTCTCTCGTTTCACCAAGAACCAACCGATCTAGCCCCCAACTTACCCTAGCTTCGCTCCATGCGTTGTCACTCTATCAGCCGACTATCGATCACTCCGAGGACTTGTCCTAGACCATTAACGTCCCAAACCAGCCTTTGGAACGAGTCATGTTTGGCTGCACAATTTCCATTACTCGATCTAACCGCCATGTGTTTCCTAGTACCCAAACGATCGGCTTCTCTCCCTTAGACCTGAACTGAAGCCCTCTCAAGCTTATCCACCAAGAGCTCGACATTTTGGTCCCTTAAAAATGTAGAGCAGAAACCCCATTACACAATAGGTCAAGAAAAGCATGAGCATGAGCAAGAACATGTGTAATCTTGAACAACCGAATTCAAAACATTTTGACATGCAATATCTATAAAACCTTCATGCATGGCACGCATCACAGCATAAATACAACATGAATGATGAGTAAAAGAAGATATATGATGTGCCTTAGAGTTTATATGATCAAAAGCTTGAAGATACGCGCGTGGGTAATGAAACGAAGTGGCGGGGGAGTAGTTTTCTTGAAGATTAATGGAGGCCGATGGTTTGCTGCTACAAAAGTGTTGTAGGCTACTGTTTTCACGTGAAGGAGGCTGTGAAGAATGAGGCTGGCAGCCACTTGGTGTTAAGTAGGTTTGGGGTTTATCTTAGGTGGTAATTAGGTTAAATAATGTGCAATATTAGGCCCTAATTGAAGGTTAAGTCGATAAAAAGGATTTTGAGCCCATTAATCATTAAAATAAACCCATCAAGCTCAAAAAAACTCCTGAAAAATATTTCGTTTAGGTACTTTTTTGAAAATATTGCCCGCATCTTCAAAAAGTCCCTCGATTCGTTAAATTTTGCGTACCGGTTAAAAATCTGACCCGACGAGTGAAAATACTCCACCAAAGCCTATTTTCAAAAATCAACTTTAATTACACCATATATCAAATAATTAAATATAATTTTTTTAATAAAAATATTTTTCTTTAGTTATCTCCGATCTCCGTTCTTCGTTCGAGTGCGAAAACTACTAAAAGTCCTTATGCATAAAACTTTAATAAACAAAGAATTAAAACATTTATTCATGTTAAAATCATAAATTTAATGCATTAAAATAATTTAATTAAAATACATAAGATATTGATAACTTGCATGCGTGTGGTTTATGTGTAACTTCAAATTTTCGATATGTTACATTGATAGTACGTGCAAGAACCTTTAGTCATGGTTAGCGTACAATACGGTCCCTTCAACACATATATCCCGATGAAATCTGCAACCATTGGTATATCGAGAGTTGCATATGAATTTGATAACGATGCGATGTATCTTTGAGTACTAACAGTGACATGGTATGTGCAATTAGGAAAACACCTTTCCCTAAAGCACATTTCTTGCTCTGTTCAGAGACTCCTTGCATTATTAACTCATCATATCACATAGAATATCTTCACACGTAGGCGAACGGTGAATCCCCGACTACAATGCATTTACTCCTGCGTATTTCAAAACTACACCCAACCTCTCCACCTGATGACCCTCGATGGAGTCGGTAAACGGATCAAAGTGCATGCTAGTACATAAGCCCCTACATTATCCCGGGTCAAAGGACTAATGGTGTTCAACCATAACTGCGGACTATTCCACTTGATATGAAACGTCTAATTATTTAAAAATGCGAAAATATTTTTATTTATTTTTATTTTTTATTTTTTATAAAGCTCACGTTTTTTAAAAACAAGCATTCGAAAATTTTGCATGCATGCAGTCCTACTTAAAATATCATTTAAAATTAATCATAGTATTTGCCAATAAAAATATAACGGAACATAAAAAATAAAAACCCTAACATCCAACAGTGAAATAAATAAGTGTATTATTCATAAAATGTATAAAAATATAATTAAACATATAATTTAAATAAAATCATAGATGCATGCATTCAGGTTACGTAGATTAAATTTCATGGACCTTACAACTCTCCCCCCCTTAAATAAAATTTTTTCCTCGAAATTTAGAACGTACCGAATAACTCCGGGTACCGACTCCTCATCTCGGTCTCCATCTCCCATGTGGCTTCTTCCTCAGAGTGATTCAGCCACTTGACTTTGACCAAGTGGATCACCTTGTTCTGAAGCCTCTTCTCATGCCTGTCCAGTATCTGAGTGGGTTTCTCCTCAAATGACAAGTGTGGTGTCAGCTGAAATAGCTCATAGTTCATCACATGCGAAGGATTCGATATGTACTTCCGTAGCATAGAGACGTCGAACACATTATGAACTCCCGCCATATTCGACGGTAATGCAACTATGTATGCGACTGTACCAACTCTCTCTATGATCTCGAATGGTCCGATGAATCTAGGGCTGAGCTTGCCCTTCTTCCTGAACCTCATCACACCCTTCATCAGTGCGACCTTCACGAAAACATGATCCTCTACTGCGAACTCAAAATCTCGCTGGCTCTGATCTGCATAACTCTTCTGACGGCTCTGAGTGGTCTTCATTCTGTCTTGAATCCGGACCACTAGCTCTGTTGTCTGCCTGACAATATCCGGACCCAACTCTGCTCACTCTCCCACCTCATCCCAATAAACTGGAGACCTACAATTCCTATCGTACAGTGCCTCATATGGAGCCATACCTATCGATGCCAGATAACTGTTGTTGTATGGGAACTCACAAGCGATCACTTCGGCTCCCAGCTGCCCTGGAAGTCGATAATGCAAGCTCGGATTAGGTCGTCTAGAATCTGAATCACCCTCTCTGACCATCCGTCTGTCTGAGGATGAAAAGCAGTACTGAATAGTAACTTAGTACCCAACGCCTGATGGAGAATCTTCCAGAACACAGACGTGAACCTTAGATCCCTGTTTGACACGATGGACACTGAAATCCCGTGAAGTCTGACTATCTTTCTGATGTACAGCTCTGCGTACTAAGTCATGGTGAAAGTCTTCCTGATCAGTAGAAAATGAGTTTATTTAGTAAGCCAATCAACAATAACCCACATGGCATTAAACCTTCCAGCAGTCCTCGGAAGCCCCGTCACAAAATCCATGGTGATGTTCTCCCATTTCCATTTGAAAATAGGGAGTGGTCTCAGCTTCCCTGCATGTCTTTGATGCTCTGCCTTGACCTGCTGACAAGCCAAACACTCAGAAAACAAAACGCTGAATATCTTGCTTCATGCCCGGCCACCAATAAAGAGCCTGAAGGTCTTTATACATCTTCGTACTCCAAGGATGTTTGGAGTATGGGGTGTTGTGGGCCTCACTCAAGATATATGCTCTCAGGGAATCACTGTCAAGACGGTCTATATATCAGACTATGTTGTCCACAACTGCATACAGTCTCTGGCCCTTAGCCTCGTCCCTCTGTCTCCACTTCTGTAGTTGCTCGTCAGGAGTCTGCCCTGCCCGGATTTTGTCTCTCAATGTCGGCTGTACTGTCAGAGTAGCAAGATTCGGGGCATCGCCCCTGGCATAAACTGCAAGCTCAAATCTCTTAATCTCCGCCTGCAGTGGTATCCGTACTGACATATGGACAATCACTGCGTGCTTCCTGCTCAGAGCATCGGCAACCACTTTAGCCTTACCTGGGTGGTAGCTAATGTCACAGTCAAAATCCTTCACTAGCTCTAGTCATCTCCTCTGTCTCATATGCAGCTCTTTCTGAGTGAAGAAGAACTTCAGGCTCTTGTGATCAGTAAAAATCCTGCACTTCTGCCAATACAGATAGTGTCTCCAAATCTTCAGGACAAATACCATTGCTGCTAGCTCGAGATCACGAGTCATATAATTCTTCTCATGAATCTTCAGCTGTCTGGATGCGTAGGCTATAACTCTGTCATGCTGCATCAACACCACACTCAAACCAAGCTTCGATGCATCTGTATAAACCACAAACTCTCCCTGCTCTAATGGCGTAGCTAGAACTTGTGTTGTGTGATAAACATAAAAATTGTACATTAATTAAATGTTTTATAATATAAATATATAGTTTTTGTTTTATTAAATGTTTAAATATTATATGTTTTATAATAAATTGTATAAAATATAAGTTGTTGTGTAATTACAAGTTTTTACTATTTTTTACAGGTTCGATAAAACAAGAATAAACTTGGAGTTTCAAATAGGATTAAGATGATTCTTGGACCTGTAGAAAGTTGATGTTAATATCTACAATATTGATGGCAAGCATGAGATAAAAATCTTCTCACAAGTGGGATCAAATTAAGCAACAAATAAAGTTACCCAAGGAGTGGCAGTTTTACCATGCTCTAGTATTTTGACCATATCTCTCAAATTACTTGGTCAAATGGTTTGAAAAAAATACCACAACTAGACAACTCAATTATCCACATGATTCTTTTTATGTGAAGAAGCAAATTCGGAGAAGAAGATTTTCAAAAGTGATGTGTAATATAATATAATATCTTGGAACATCAATGAAGACTTTTATGTAAAAAAATAATATTTTATTTGTGGTTGTCTCCCCAAATTTGGCTATAAATAGGGGTGCATTGTAATGTATTGAGATATCCCTCATTCTATGAACAAACCTTTGAGTTCATAATATTTTTCTCTATATTTTTTCTTTATTTCTTCATTTAAATATAATTAGCATGATAATTTCATATTCAAAGTTTTACACTTTGAATAATGAATAGCTAACTTCCTAAAGTTGAGATGAAAAGGTGAAACTTTTGGCATGATAATAAGGTTACTAAAAGATAAGAATCTATGTTTTATATTATTTAATCATTATTTATTGTTTATGTTATATTTATTTCTTTAAGTATTTTTATACCCTATTTATAAGTGTGAGTTTTGATTTATTGTTGCTATATGTTACACTAAATTCTTGGAACCATTTAAATGTTAGTTTGGTTTTACCAACCATTTAAAGTGGGAACCTTGACTTACTATATATAAATATATCATAATATTAATTTATTGGTACCATTTAAATGTTAGTTTGGTTTTACCAAACATTTAAAGTGGGAACCTTGATTTAATGTTTACAAATATATATAGAACGATAAATACTTGACCACATTTATAAGTTTTAGTATATATTATATACTTATAAGATAATAATATATAACATAATATAAATATGATTATTTAATTTATTGGAACCATTTTATTAAGTGGATATCAATATTGTTCGTTAATGTTAACTTTATTAAAATACCAAGAGTGGATCCTTTAATCTCAACTACTTAAATTAAAATCTGAACAATTAAAATTTACCCATTAAAGATTCAAACAATTAAAATTAAAAGAAACAAAAACAAAAACAAAACAAAAAGACATTGTAGTGGACTTGTAATTACCTTAGCTTCCCTGTGGATACGATATCGGACTCAATGAATAATACTACTTGTGGACAACCTGATCTTGGGAGTGCAACAATCAGAGTCGCAACAAGTTTTTGGCGCCGTTGTCGCGGAAGTATAATTTAATTTCAAGTCTATTTAATTTTGTTTATAGTTTATTTTTCTTTATTATTGCTTTTGTGTGTTTTTATTCTTTTGCATTTGCATGAGCATTTGGTCACGTACACTTAGTGGTCGACTCATTCGAAATAACCCTTTATTTTTACAAAACATGGCGGAAGAACCCATCCAAGAAAATAAAGATGAAATTCAATCTCAACATGATCATGATAGACGAAGAACACTTAGAGATCACATGAATCCTACACGTACTAGTGCACCTTCATGTCTAGTTTTTCCCCCTGATGCATCTCATTTCAATTTTAAGCCTGGTATTATCCAAATTTTACCCAACTTTCATGGATTAGATTCTGAAAATCCATACATGCATTTACGAGAGTTTGAAGAAGTGTGCAACACATATAATGATCTAAATTGTAGCATGAACATCATTCGACTTAAGCTTTTTCCTTTTTCTTTAAAAGATAAAGCTAAAACTTGGCTACAAATTTTAGATCGGGATCCATTCGAACTTGGGATGAATTGCAACAACAATTTTTGAAAAAGTTTTTTCCATCGCATAGAACAAATTCTTTCAAAAGACAAATCATCAATTTCACTCAAAAACAAGGAGAAACTTTTTATCAGTGTTGGGATAGATACAAAGAATTGCTTAATCTTTGTCCACATCATGGTTTTGAAATTTGGAGGGTTGTTTCTCAATTTTATGAAGGCTTAACACCTAAAGATAGGCAAATGATTGAATTTATGTGTAATGGAACATTTGAAGATAAAGATCCAAAAGAGGCAATTGAGTATTTCGATTCATTAGCTGAAAATGCTCAAAATTGGGACATTATAGGTACAATCGAACCATCAAACAAGATTCAATCTCCTACATCTGATGGAGGTATGTACACTCTCAAAGATGAACATGATCTTCAAGCTAGATTTACCTCTTTGGCAAGAAAAGTTGAGGCACTTGAATTGAAAAAGAATGGTCAATTAAAATCTGTTCAAGAAATTGTGTGTCACATCTGTGATACAAGTGATCATTTTACAAAAGATTGTCCCACTTTGCCCTCTTTTAAAGAATGTCTCCATGAACAAGCCAATGTTTTGAACAATTTCAAAAGACCAAATTTTGAACAATTTTCTCAAAATTACAATCCAGGTTGGCGAAATCATCCAAATTTTAGTTGGAGGAATGATAATGCTGCACAATTTCTACAACCACATTTTCAAAATCAACAAAATTTTCAAAACTATGCACCTTATGTTCCTCCACCTAAAAGGAATTTGGAAGATTTATTGAATTCTTTCATTGCAAAGCAAGAGTCTATCAATACTCAAACTGCTCAAACCATGACAGATTTGAAAGATACTCTTGCTAAATTTGCATCTGCACTTAATGTTCATGAAAAAGGTAAATTTCCTTCACAACCTCTGCCTAATCCCAAGGATCATCATTCACAAACTGGAACTTCTGGAACTCAACCGATGGATCAAGTAAAATCTGTTATTACCCTTCGAAGTGGTAAGGTTGTGGAAAAATCCATTCTTGAACCTTGTGAAGATGATGATAAATCAACTTCAAAGGGTAAGGAAGTGGAACCCATAACTTGCGAAGAGGAGGTTCAACAGATAGTGTCACCACCATAACTTTTAAACAATTAAAAGTTAATATTCCTTTATTAGATGCAATAAAACAAGTACCATCATATGCCAAATTTTTGAAAGACTTGTGCACTGTGAAAAGAAAATTGAATGTGAAAAAAAAAAGCATTTTTAGCCGAACAAGTAAGTGCAATCATTCAAAATAATAATACTTTGAAATACAAAGACCCGGGTTGTCCTACTATTTCTTGTATTATTGGAGAACGAAAAATTAAAAAAGCATTGCTTGACCTTGGAGCTAGTGTGAATTTACTTCCATATTCAGTTTATCAAGAACTCAATCTAGGCGAGTTAAAACCTACTTCGGTAACACTTTTACTTGCTGATAGATCTGTTAAAGTGCCAAGAGGTATGGTAGAAGACGTGTTGGTCCAAGTTGATAACTTTGTATATCCTGTCGATTTCATAGTTTTAGTTACACAACCTATTGAAGCTTGTAATACAATTCCTGTAATTTTAGGTCGTCCATTTTTAGCAACTTCTAATGCTCTTATAAATTGCAGGAATGGAATAATGAAGTTGTCATTTGGTAACATGACCTTGGAGCTTAATGTGTTTAATCTTTGTAAGCAACCACATGACAAAGGAGATGAAAGTGAAGATGAAAATCTTATTGAAACTCTTGTGGAAGAAAACATTCAAGAAGGGAGTACTCGTGATCAATTAGATATTTGTTCAATTGAAACTGTGAAAGAAAATATTGAAATTGATCTTGATGATTTTATCAGGTATCACTCGTTACCAGGATCAGAGAAAGAATTCGATGCAAAATATGAAAACAAAGACGAACCACACATATTGGAGTTAAAACCCTTGCCAGAAGAATTGAAGTATGCATTTCTTGGAGAAGATGGACATATCAAATGGTAATTTCTTCCAAACTAGAAAGTGATCAAGAAGGTAAATTAGTTGATATGCTTAAAAGACATAAAAATGCAATAGGTTGGACACTAAAAGATCTCAAGGGCATTAATCCACTAATTTGCACTCACAAAATTAACTTAGAAAAAAATGCAAAAACATCTCAACAACCAGAAAGGAGATTAAATCCACACATGAAAGATGTTGTGAAAACTGAAGTTCTCAAACTACTTGATGTTGGGATTATCTACCCTATTTCTGATAGTAAGTGGATAAGCCCAACATAAGTAGTTCCAAAAAAATCTGGGATCATAGTGATAAAAAATGAAAAAGGTGAATTGTTAACAAGTCGAGTCCCATCTAGTTGGCGGATGTGTATTGATTATAGAAAATTAAATGACGCCACTAGAAAAGATCATTTTCCATTACCATTTTTGGATCAAATTTTAGAAAGAGTAGCAGGTCATCCATACTACTGTTTTCTTGATGGATATTCAGGTTATTATCAAATTCCCATTGCACTCAAAGATCAAGATAAAACTACATTCACATGTCTTTTTGGAACATTTGCATTTAGAAGGATGCCATTTGGATTATGCAATGCTCCAGCAACATTTCAAAGATGTATGCTAAGTATTTTTAGCGACATGGTTGAAAATTGTTTGGAAATTTTCATGGATGATTTAATTGTCTTTGGAAATACATTTGATAATTGTCTTGAAAATTTGGAAAAAGTTTTAAAAAGATGCGAGGAAAAAGGTCTTATTTTAAATTGGGAAAAATGTCATTACATGATTACTTCTGGAATTGTTTTGGGACATGTCGTGTCATCTCATGGAATTGAAGTTGATAAAGAAAAAGTTGATGTCATTGCCAATTTACCCCCTCCAAAAACCATTAAAGAAATTCGTTCATTTTTGGGGAATGCTGGATTTTATAGGAGGTTTATAAAGGACTTTAGTTTAATCTCTAAACCCATTTGTAACCTCTTAACAAAAGACACTGCATTTTAGTGGACTCAAGAATGTCAAAATTCTTTTGATAAAATCATTCGACATTTAACATCAGCTCCTATCATGCAACCTCCTGATTGGTCTTTACCATTTGAAATCATGTGCGATGCGAGTGGTTATGCAGTCGGTGCAGTACTGGGTCAAAGAAGAAACGGTAAGCCTTATGTGATATATTATGCAAGTAGAACTTTAAACAATGCTCAAATGAATTACTCCACGACTGAAAAAGAACTACTTGCTGTAATATTTGCACTAGATGAATTTCGTTCTTATTTGATTGGATCAACGACTATTGTGTTTACTGATCATTCTGCTATTAGATATTTGTTGACCAAACAGGATGCAAAGCCAAGACTGATACGATGGATTTTGTTGCTCCAAGAATTTGACATTGTAATCAAAGATAAAAAAATAACCGAGAATATCGTAGCAGATCATTTATCGAGACTAGTAACAGGATCATCTTGTGAAATGACACCAATTAACGATAATTTTCCTGATGAACATCTATTTTCAGTTACTACTACACCTTGGTTTGCTAACATAGTAAATTTTCTTGTGACAGGAAAAATGCCACCGCAATGGAGTTCTCAAGATAAAAGAAAATTTTTGAATGAGGTAAAAAACTTTTATTGGGATGATCCATATTTGTTCAAGTATTGTCCGGATCAAATTTTTCGACGTTGCATACCCGACAATGAGGTAAGTAGTGTCATTAAATTTTGTCATTCAGAAGCATGCGGAGGACATTTTTCTTCAAAGAAAACAGCTGCAAAAATCTTGCAGTGTGGATTTTATTGGCCCACTTTTTTTAAATACACCCACGAAATCTGCAAGATCTGTGAAAATTTTCTAAATTTGGGTGCAATTTCAAAAAGAAACATGATGCCTTTGAATCCTATCATTGAAATTGAAATCTTTGACTGTTGGGGAATTGATTTTATGGGACCTTTTCCACCGTCGTTTGGATACTTGCATATTTTAGTTGCAGTTGATTATGTTTCCAAATAGATAGAGGCAATTCCACGTCGAACAAATGATCATAAAATCGTCATCAAATTTTTGAAAGAAAATATTTTTAGTAGAATCGGAATTCCTCGAGCTATGATAAGTGATGGGGGAACTCACTTTGTTAATAAACCATTTGCTTCATTAATGAAAAAATATGGTATTACTCATAAAGTAACTACTCCTTATCATCCTCAAACAAATGGACAAGTTGAATTAGCTAATAGGGAGATAAAGCAAATTTTGGAAAAAACTGTTAACTCAAATAGAAAAGATTGGTCTCTGCGACTTAGTGATGCACTTTGGGCATATCGAACAGCTTTTAAAACATCATTGAATATGTCTCCCTATAGGTTGGTTTATGGAAAACATTGTCATTTGCCTGTGGAATTGGAACATAAAGCTTATTGGGTGATCAAAACTTTAAATTCAAGCATGGACGATGCCAACAAATTGCGTAAATTGCAACTTAATGAACTTGATGAACTCAGAAATGGCGCATATGAGAATTCAAGGATTTATAAAGCAAAAATCAAGTCATTTCATGATAAAAAAATTCTTAGAAAATCTTTTGAGATTGGTAAAAAAGTTTTGCTTTATAATTCTCGACTTCACATATTCCCAGGAAAATTACGATCAAGATGGAACGGGCCATATGTTGTAAAGGATGTATATCCTTATGGAGCTGTGGATATTGAAAATACTAAAAATGGTGATGTTTTTAAAGTGAATGGACAAAGGCTTAAACCATTTTTGGAAAATGAAATCTTTCAAGAAGAGTTTATTTCCCTTTCTGATCCTTAAATTTTTATGTTGCATTTAATTTTGTTTGTTTTTATTTCAGGTTTCTTTAATCTTTTTATTTCCCGGTTAAATGGCGGATAACGGTACTCTGTCACTCTCATAGTCGGTTAAATCAGTTTTCCACAATTGCTGATACAAAAATTAAAAAAAAATCATTTCTTTTCTTTTCAAAATGGATGAAATTCTCTCAAAAATTTGTAAATATTTTCCATCTGTTTCTGAAAATGTTCTAAGAAAAATTTATGCAAGAAGGTGTGAAAGATTGAGATTGCTCATGCAAAAAGGAATTCCAGAAGATATTCGTCTTCTAATAGAAGCTAAGGTCCGATTAGGAGGAGAAGTTCCACAATCATTGCTCATTCGGTATTTGCCTGGATTAGGAAAAAGCACTTATGCGAAAAAACGAAGAGCCAAAAGTTTAAGGGTTTGTCATAAGTGTGCAAGATGGACTTGTGACAAATGATGCAGATCTTTGGGATGTGTTTCCAATAACAGAGAAGATAAAATTGGTTTCATTAAGAATGAGATGAGTAAGGAGTCTTTGGATAACATCTTATTGACTCTTGAGACGCATTCTAGTGGACATGTGCATATTGAACTACTCCGTTTATGGTAACAATTCCAAGATGAGCATCATAGTCTTGGGAATCCGACTAAAAAAGACCCTGTTTGCCAATTTATAAGAAAATTGGATGGGAACCATAACCTCGACTCATAGAAGGCGTTGAAACCGTTTCTGGACGTAAAAGAAAAGGGGAAAGTTAAAATTCACGACGGATGCTCATATGTGCTTCGACTGCCGACCAATTAATTGATAATTTGGAAGCTTTTGTTCATAAGCATGATCCGATGATAACAAAGATCAATTGGTCGCAATCAAGCAGTAAGAAAAGGAAGTTGGATCATTGATTCAAAAGTCGTGGATTGGTTTGCGTTTGTTTCAGTTTGTTATCTTCAATAAATTCCAGGTGATATCTCTTTCATTATGTACTCTTTATTAATAATTATTTTGACATTAGGGACAATGTCATATTCTGATTGGGGGGAGAACAAACTTATAAAAAAAATAAATTTTAAAAAAATATTTAAAAAAAATATAAAAATATATATATTATTTTATAATAAAATCATGTTTATTGCTTGTATCTTTGTAATTTTTGCAAAAATATCATACATTACATATTTGAAAGGTTTAAATTAGGAAATGTATTAATCTATCTAAGGATGTTTAATTTTTATTTTAAAAAAAGTCAATTTTAATATTCTGATCAATATAAAAATATGATTTATGAAATCTTTTTGAGTGATTAACCATTGTGATAAAATCAGGCATTAAAGTATATGGCCTAAGATATACCTTATAAGAGTGCCTAAAATTTTAAACTCACACATATTTTGTGAGTGAGTGGAGAGGACTGAGAAAACAGCTTTCGAGCCTTTATTGATCATGAGATAGACTATCTATTGTTTAGATCTTGAGTTCTTATTTTGAAAAAAAAATGATATTTCCTGGAAAAAAAAAGAGGAGAAAAATACAAAAAGAAAGATATTGAAGATCTATGTAATTTTTAAGTTATATTCTACGACCCATATATCTCTCATAAAAAAAATAAAAAAAAAAGAAAGAGAGAAATTTATTGTACAAATTAAATAAATATGTGGTCAAGAAGCATAAACTTAGTCTGATTCCATGATGTTATGAAAAAAAAAGAAAAAAATATATAATAAGAACAACTAGATTTTGAATCAATGTATTTTCTATCTTTTGATTAGTTTGGCTCGTCTGTCTGTCTGCATTCTGTAAACCATTTTTCTGAGCATTTATCTGTATTCCAACTCCATGAGAGAAATCGTTGCCATAAATTGAAACATTTATTAACCTGTGAGGATATAGAGTTGAGACTCTTACTATGAATTTCTGAAGGTCGTGTACATTTAACTACCTGAAATAAGCTTTGAATTGATCATCTCAAATTATTACATAAATTATAATTATGATGATCTTGATATAACTTTGACAGTTTTCAAATTTAATTTAAACACTTAGATAGTTCTGATTACATTTATATTTAAATTAATCAATATGTTTTGTATTGCTATTAACGCTTAAATTGCTAGGGACTAGCAATAAGCTGGTTGGGAGGTGTGATAAACATAAAAATTGTACATTAATTAAATGTTTTATAATATAAATATATACTTTTTGTTTTATTAAATGTTTAAATATTATATGTTTTATAATAAATTGTATAAAATATAAGTTGTTGTGTAATTACAAGTTTTTACTATTTTTTACAGGTTCGATAAAACAAGAATAAACTTTGAGTTTCAAATGGGATTAAGATGATTCTTGGACGTGTAGAAAGTTGATGTTAATATCTACAATATTGATGGCAAACATGAGATAAAAATCTTCTCACAAGTGGGATCAAATTAAGCAACAAATAAAGTTACCAAAGGAGTGATAGTTTTACCATGCTCTAGTATTTTGACCATATCTCTCAAATTACTTGGTCAAATGGTTTGAAAAAAATACCACAACTAGACAACTCAATTATCCACATGTTTCTTTTTATGTGAAGAAGCAAATTCGGAGAAGAAGATTTTCAAAAGTGACGTATAATATAATATAATATCTTGGAACATCAATGAAGACTTTTGTGTAAAAAAATAATATTTTATTTGTGGTTGTCTCCCCAAATTTGGCTATAAATAGGGGTGCATTGTAATGTATTGAGATATCCCTCATTCTATGAACAAACCTTTGAGTTCATAATATTTCTCTCTATATTTTTCCTTTATTTCTTCATTTAAATATAATTAGCATGATAATTTCATATTCAAAGTTTTACACTTTGAATAATGAATAGCTAACTTCCTAAAGTTGAGATGAAAAGGTGAAACTCTTGACATGATAATAAGTTTACTAAAAGGTAAGAATCTATGTTTTATATTATTTAATCATTATTTATTGTTTATGTTATATTTATTTCTTTAAGTATTTTTATACCCTACTTATAAGTGGGAGTTTTGATTTATTGTTGCTATATGTTACACTAAATTCTTGGAACCATTTAAATGTTACTTTGGTTTTACCAACCATTTAAAGTGGGAACCTTGACTTACTATATATAAATATATCATAATATTAATTTAGTGGTACCATTTAAATGTTAGTTTGGTTTTACCAACCATTTAAAGTGGGAACCTTGATTTAGTGTTTACAAATATATTGTAAAGCCCGAGAATTGAGTACCGTAATCTGAAATGAATTGGGTATATTTATCGTAATCTGAAAATTAATCTGAAATGATTTATTGATTAATGAATGGGATATAAACGGGACACGTGGATATTAGATTTTGAATTGAGGAGTATTGCTTGTGCGTGACCCGAAGATCTCGCGCATATGCGTGGAAAGTGTGCGCGCATATGCGCGAGCCATGAGAGAAGCCAAGGAGGAAGTCCAGAGGAGTTGGCGCACATGCGCGATAAGAACAGGCGCACATGCGCGCAACTGGCAGAGACTTTGGCGCATATGCGCCGGATGGAGGTTTGCATATGCGCGAAGGGAGATACGCCGAGACAGTAGGTCTCGCGCATATGCGCGAGACTTGGGCGCGCATATGCGCGAGTCATGCAAAACGTAAAGAAGCCACGCTTGTATGCAGGCGTGAGACGTATATATATATATATATATATATATTTATATATATATATATATATATAAACGTTGATAGATTCATTCGGAGGAAATCGAGAAAAGCTTCTGTATATATGTTGAAAATCCTTACGCCTTTTTGCGAGAAATCCGTCCGTCTGATTTTAAATCTGATGACAGTATCATGTTCCTAGCGACGACAGCTACAACTGGACGTAAGTTTTGTTACGTTTAGACACGATTTGAAATTATGATATTGTCAGAATGGGATAGAATTCATATATGATGTTCTTGTCATGTTAGACACCATAAAATCGAAGTCAGATTGAAGAACAGACTTGTTATGTAATTGTTATGATTTTTGGAATCAATTTGACTGAGATTTCATATTAGATTTGTATTGTTATTGAGATTTTGAGTTGAACTGATACTGATTATGAGTTCTGGTATTATATCTGTGATGTTGGGACTGACAGGGTTATCGAGACTGTATTGTTATGCCGTCAAAACATCAGTTGATTGATATGGAACAGTTTCAGTAGTGACTTCGAATATATCAGGATATTATCGATATGGATTAAATTGTATATGATCCGATATTGATCAGTTTATGTTTTGATTTGTGCATTGATCAGAACAGATTCTGAATTGAGTTATATATTGATATTATATCTGTTCGGTATTGTTATTACCAGATTGGGAATGGACCGAGATAGAGTCGGGAATTCTTCTTCTTCTGAGCGAGAAGATAAAGGTATAAATCAATGTTGAGTTGGGATTGCACAACTCGAGTGAGGTTTGACTCGAGTTTCCCTAAATCACATACTTTATTTTATGGCATTGATATTTGCATTGATTGACTGATGTACTTGTTCTCTTGAATTATAGAAAGCAGGTATTAGTCGAGTAATCTTGTGACAGAAGTGCCTGATAGTGGTGGGATCGCCACGGGCACATTGCACGATGTCACAAGATAGTATAGGAATCTTGGGACATAGGTGCCTGATAGTGGTGGGATCGCCACGGGCACATTGCACGATGTCTCAAGATAGGATATTAGCGATAAAGCTACAGTCTATGACGGTTAGGTCAGGACAGCGGATGTTTGGTTATATCGAGTAAATAGAATTGGAATTTCTTCTATTACGGAATTCGATATAGGAACACCATATATGGTTATATCGAGTAAATAGAATCACTGTTCCTTCTATTACGGAATTCGATATTGGAACACCACATCTGGAAATCAGGATCCCTGGGCTAGGATTGAATCTAGTCTAAAACGTAGAGTCACGAGTCTGAGTGACAGTTATATTGATTTATATTTATTGATGTTGATTTATGTTCCTGAATATGGTTCATGTCCCTTTATGAAACCTGATATTGGTACATGTTTAGAATAGGAGTTATTCTTGATATTGATTATGTTCCTGATTAGGGTACATGTTTAGAACATGATTTAGTATGGTATTGATTCATATCCTGATTTTGATACATGTTGGAATTGTTTGCTATATGCTTTTATATTGTTTATATGATTGCATGTATACATGATTTATACTGGGAATGTAGTTCTCACCGGAGTTATTCGGCTGTTGTCTTGTTTGTATGTGTGCATGGCAACAGGTGGGATAGGATCAGGGTCAAGAAGAGAACGAGGCTGGACTAGATAGCGTGGAGATCCGGGCTTCAGAAGCAACTTAGGATTCAGTACTGATATGTAATTGAACCTAGTTGAATTATTGTAGATCATACATTAATTGTATGTTATGTTTAATATGTAATTTGAATTTAATTACATTACATTTCCGCTTCGTATTTCAAAAAAAAAAAATTTAGACCCTGTTTATTATAATTGGTTAAAATATTCCTAAAGACGATTAAGGAATGAATTAGCTTCCGGGTCCCCACATATATATAGCACAATAAATACTTGACCACATTTATAAGTTTTAGTATATATTATATACTTATAAGATAATAATATATAACATAATATAAATATGATTATTTAATTTATTGGAACCATTTTATTAAGTGGATATCAATATTGTTTGTTAATGTTAACTTTATTAAAATACCAAGAGTGGATCCTTTAATCTCAACTACTTAAATTAAAATCTGAACAATTAAAATTTACCCATTAAAGATTCAAACAATTAAAATAAAAAAGAAACAAAAACAAAAACAAAACAAAAAGACATTGTAGTGGACTTGTAATTACCTTAGGTTCGCTGTGGATACGATATCGGACTCACCGAATTATACTACTTGTGGACAACCTGCTCTTGGGAGTGCAACAATCAGAGTCGCAACATTGTGTTCAATGCTATCTTCAATCTGTCAAAGCTCTCCTGAAAATCAGATCCCCATACGAACTTAGCATTCTTCTTTGTCAAGGCGGTCATAGGAACCACAACAGAAGAAGCCCTGAATGAATTCCTGTAGTAACCTGCTCAACCCAAGAAGCTATAGATCTATTTCGCGCTCTTAGGCGCTGGCCAATCTCTGATTGCCTCTAACTTACTAGGGTCAACCTCAATACAATCCCGAGATACAATGTGGCCCAAGAATGCCGCCCGATCAAGCCAGAACTCGCACTTACTGAACTTGGCATACATTCGTCTATCCTGTAATGTCTGCAGTACGGTCCTCAGATGCTGGCTATGCTCCTCTCTGCTCCTCGAATAGATCTTGATGTCGTCAATGAAAAGTATGACGAACTGATCCAAATACGGCTGAAACACGCGATTCATGAGATCCATGAAGATCGCTGGCGCGTTCATCAAACCGAAGGGCATCACCACAAACTCATAGTGTCTGTAGCGCGTCTGGAAGGCTGTCTTGTGCACGTCAGACTCTTTCACCTGCAGCTGATGGTATCCGTATCGGAGGTCTATCTTCGAGAACACCGATGCTCCCTGAAGCTGATCAAACAAATCCTCGTTCCTCGGCAACGAATACTTATTCTTAACTGTGACTCTGTTCAGCTCTCTATAGTCAATGCAAAGCCTCATACTGCATCCTTCTTCTTGACAAACAGTATCAGTGCGCCCCATGGAGAAAAGGTAGGGCAAATGAAACCCTTATCTAGCAAATCTTGTATCTGGTCTTTCAGCTATTTCATCTCTGCAGGTGCTAGATGGTAGGGTGCCTTAGATAACGGTATTGTCCCTGGCATGAGCTCAATAGAGAAGTTCAACAATCTATCTGGTGGAATTCCTGAAACATCATCAGGGAAAACACTGGAGAACTACCTGACCAAATCCACTTCCTCGAGCCTCTGACTTACTGGCCCCGACACTGAGACAACGCTGGCTAAGAATGCCTGCAACCTCTCTGGATAAGCTTCCTAGCACACATGCAGGAAATGACGTGCGGCAACTGCTGGTGTCTGGCTGCCTCAAAAACAAATGGCCTACCACTGGGCGGTCGGACAGACACTGACCTTTGTCGAAAGTCTATGACAGCTTTGTTCAACAAAAGCCAATCCATACCCATAATGATGTCGAACTCCGGCAATGGTATCACTATCAAATCTGCCTACATCGTATATTTCTATAACTGAAGCTCCAATCTCTTCACTATCTAGGAAGTGAACATATGATCTCCGGATGGGATCGATACTCTGAACCCTGAATCCATCGCTACTGGTATGATTCCTAGTCTCTTGACGAAAGATTCGGACATAAACAAATGTGTAACCCCTGAATCTAGCCATGCATGCATGGCTACACAAGCAATATTATCCTCCCGGTGATCAAAGTAGTATCTGGCTCCGCATCAGGCTCCTCGGAATGCATCACATAAGCTCGGCCAGTAGTGGGGTCCATGTTATTAGGGCATTCCGCTGCTTTGTGACCCTCCTGCCCGCAATTGAAGCATCTATATGTCCCCCAAAAACACTTGCCGACATGGAACTTTTTGCACTGCGGGCATAGCTGTCTGTCATCTGGTTTAGGCGCCTCTGAAACTTGAGGAGGTCTCTGATGTTGGGGCCTCCTAACCTTACATTGGGACTTCTTCTGCCCCTGCTTCCTCCCCGAATATTGTTTCTTCTGCGGCTGGGAGCTAGACTGAGTCTGATGTCGCTTCCTCTGCATCTCAAAGTCTATTGTCCCACAGAGTCTGCTCCGCCTGAAAAGCGCAGGCGGTGGCCTCTTAATAACCTACCAGCCTAATCAGCATGACGTCGCTGCGAAGGGTGGGTCTCAGTCCATCTAAGAAATGCCTCAGCTTCTGGACGACATCTCTCGATATCATGGGCACAAAATAGCAGTCCCTGTCTAACTTGCGGATAAACACCGCCATAGACTAGTCCCCCTGGCGGATACTCATAAACTCCCTCGTCATGCGGCCCCTGACGTCAGCTGGAAAATACTTTCCAAAGAACATCTCCTTAAATCTGGTCCAAGTGAGAGTAGCCACATCCATTGCATGTGCAGCTCCCTCTCACCATAGGGACGCGTCATCCCTCGGCATATAAATGGCGCACCTGGCCTGGTCGTCATCTCTCATCTGTAGGTACTCAAAATGCAACTCCAGAGACCTAATCCTTCCATCTGCCACGAATGGATCGGTGGTACCCCCGAACTCCTTCGGGTTAAGCCGACCGAACTTGTAACCGAAAAACCAACCTACGTAAACCACATGTATGCAAATTATTTTAAATTTTTAAGTGCTTTATTTAATTGATTTTAAATGCTTGCATAATATTTATTATATGATTAAAAATATGATTGAATGATTAAATGTAAATATGACATGATTTCATGACATTGAAGGATTTTTCCTAATATTCGATAATAAGCACGGGAAAGGAGACCGTGGACGACCAAGACAAGAATACTTATTTTTATTAAATAATTGAAAGGATTCCTAATAGGAATAAAAATGATTTATTTTTTCTAAAAATGTTAGAGTTCAAATTATTTTATGAGTCGAGCTCGATTTTTCCCGGGAAGTCGGTTTTGGGCAAACAAGGAGTTTTAAAAGATCAAAATATTATTTTTGGGAAACTAATTTTATAAAATATTATGTTTTATTGAATAAGAGTTATTGGACCAAATTTAATTATTTAAAGTAGCCCTTAACCTTGCAAGCCCATTAGCATGTTGATTAAATTAAAAATAAGTTATATATGCTTTTAAAACACCATATTTTTCGTACCATAGCAGCCGAAAACACACACACACACACACACACAATAATTTCGAGAATTTTGGGAAGAAGAAAAGCTTGTGTTCTTCGTCGTTCGATCGTAAAAATCGCACCCTCGCCAACGATTTATTATTCGAGCGTTTAAACGCAAAGGCACGTATTTCTAAACTCTTTCAAAACGTCATACAAATCATAATATGTGTGTTTTAATTGATTATGCATAAAAAAAATATGGTTTTCTATTACTTTACGGTACGATACATATTTTCAATATTTTTACGATTTTACGCTTGTTGATGAAATGTTATGATACCCGAGGGTTAAAGCTGCCAATATATGATGAACTATGTGAATTTAAAAGAAAACAAAATCTAGAAACCGTAGAAATCAATCAAGAAAAGAACCGTGGGTTTGTATGGGTTGTGCAAAATTCAAGGGACTCGGTTGCGATGCGTGTTCACGTGGGGCTCATCCAGGTCTTGAGTAGGGTGCGTATGGGACGTGGGTTAGGGTCAGGAATTGTCCTAGCATGGCTAGGACTCCTTGGTCGCAGCTATGGAGGAGTCCCATGGAGCATGGACTCCTCGCGCGAGCTTGTGGTGTTGGCAGCAGCCAAGGGGGCTTGCGGCTAGGGCATGGAGGCTCATGGTGGGTCGTCTAGAGTCTAAGAAAGGTGGTCCAGGGTTGGGGCAGGGGCTGGAGTGACTTGGTTGCTTGCTGGCTCGAGAAAACGTGAGAAGCACCTTGGGCATGCGCGAAGGCTGTTGTTCACTTGCAGGTGGCTCGTGCGTGGGTTGAAGGGTGCGTGGGTTCAAGGTTCTGGGCTTGTTTGGGTCTGGGCGTGGTCCAGGGTTGGTTAAGGTTTGGTGGGCTCGGTGGTGGCTCGGTTGGAAGATTCCTAGTGTGGCTAGGAGTCCTTGGGCGAGAAAGCTTCAAGAGTGCAGTTCGGGTTCTGGTTCCACTAGTGTTTGAGCGAGCTAGGGTCTGGTTTTATGGGCTAGTCTTGGTCGGTAGGGTTCCTAGATGGGTTGTCTCGGGTTTGGCTCGAGGTGGCTCGACCATGGCTCGACTACATTGGAAGGTGGCTCGATGTGTTCCTTGAAGGGTCAAATTCGAGATTTATAAGAATAAAATTGAAACCATGGGTCCACGGGTGTAGTTCATGGCTCACAATGGTAGAATAGGTAATAAAAATGTTATGTTTAAACTTTCGGAAGAAAAGAATGAGTTTTGAAATTATCCGGAATTTAATCGCCTCACGAAACATTAATTAAAGAATTAATTGAAAAGCCTCTAATTAAGCCGAATAAAATTATGAAAAATTATATTTAAGTTTAAATAATTATTTGGAATAAACCATGTCATTAAAAGCAATAAAAAGATAAAATCGAGAATATTTACGTCTATGACAAAACGGTAATTTCACACTTGGAAAATACGTAAAAGTTTGGCAACTTCCCGAAGGATCATAACGCATGTTAAATGATATTTTATGATTTGAAATGATGATTTTTATGAAAATATAATATTTTATGATTTATGGTAAAGCTGTGCAATTTATATTGTTTAAAAGCTATTTTTGGGGAGCTATGATATTTTATGATTTTAAAAGAAAATGAAAAATGTTTTGAGGGATGTGAATTGACTGTGACAAATTATATATGATTTTGTGGGGATGTCGTGAGGGGAAAAGGCCCAAGAAGGGGCCCATTTACGGGAGAAGGTCTCAGAGGGATCCCATTTATAGGAAAATGCCCCAGAGAGAGCCCGTCTATGGGAGAAGGCCCCCGAAGGAGCCCCGACGATCATATTTTCATGGTGGAGCCTAGTGCCCACCCCGATGGATCATGTGCAGCTGAAGATCGATCAGTTGACCAAAAGATAAATGCTAGTCACTTTCGATGATCAAACTTCACCCAAAATGATAAAAGATTGAAAGTTTTACGATTAAATTGATATATGATATATGATTTATACTTAAAAGCTTTTTAAATGATTTATTTATGCTTAAATGATTTTTAAATGATTTTAAATGGTTTATTCTTGTTCAAAAGCTATTTTAAATTAAAGTATGATTTTAAATGCATGTGATTGTATATGTATTGTATGCTACTCATGTTTAGAACATCCTGAGTCATTAGACTCACTAGGTTCGTATGATGCAGGATTTGATATTTTATGGGAGGCGATGACGATTCAGTAGATCGAGTGTAGCAGTACACTCCCGAGGGACCTTTATGTTTCCGCACTAGATTGTTAAATATAAGATTTAAAAGATTTATGTTAATGATTTTAGTAGAGATATTTTTATGCTTTAATTTTATTTTATTTGATATTTTAAAGGTCGACGTAGTATTTTTCGTTAGTCAATGATTTAGGAAATTTTATTTGTGCCACTCGAGATTTAAATTGGTAAATTATTATGATTGTTGGATATGTTAAATCATTTAGTATTTTCGAGTTTATGATTTATGATTTTTTTTTAAAGTCGAGGTAGTTTCAGAACTGCTCATAAACATCAATATGTGAGCGGGGAGCCTGCTGAGTCTGCTCCATGAGCCTAACGATCCCCTCAAATACTTGGGTAGTGGGGTCTCCCAGCGGCGGCGGTGGCGGTCCTCTGCCACCTCCAGGAATCTCATCTTGCCTGTTTGTACTGGAAGCATGTCTGGGAGGCATATCTGAATACAGTGCAATTATAAATGTAACACATCATGAAATTAATCTAGTTTTTTTTTAAAACAATAAATCCTTAAATTGTAAAAGCAGTTAAACATGTACAGTAAATCTTCGTAGATGCTTAAATCATGTAAACATCCAGGTGATAATAGTAAATCATTTAAAACATAAAAGCTTACAAACTTGAGCTTTGAAGACTGAGCTGCAGAAGTTAGCGGCGGCACAACCCTATGCAGGTCCCCTGCTCTGATACCAACTGAAACGTCTACTTATTTGAAAATGCGGAAATAATTTTATTTTTATTTTTTTTATAAAGCACACATTTTAAAAAAACAAGCGTTCGAACATTTTGCATGCATTCAGTCCTACTTAAAATATCATTTAAAATTAATCATAGTATTTGCCAATAATAATATAACGGAACATAAACAAGTAAAAATCCTAACATCCAACAGTGAAATAAATCAGCGTACAAAAATACTCAAATCCCCTCAATCTCGTAAAATCATAAATGTGCGGAAACATGCGGTCATCGGGTGGTGTTGCCCCACCATGCCTGCCGGCTCAGAGTTCGACACCTCCAGTCACATCAATATCATGCTCACCTGCATCACACACGTCTAGTGAGTCTAAGGACTCAACACACCTGTACCAGAAATAGCAATTAGATATACATCGCACACAACAGTGAAAAATATTCTATAATCAACATACCTTTCATGAACTTTAAAAGATAATGTAAACGTGTCGTATGAATTTCGTGACATGTCAAAACAGCTCATCATTAACCATCATTCATCGTTCATCATTTGCTTTAGTGAATTCAGTTAATTAGTGATGACTATCGCACATCATTCATCATTTACGATGGATCCATAATACATGGAACCGCGGTACCCAGCGGCTATCCGACATCAGTGACAGTGTTACCCATCCATTGTGCCTAGGCCTCATCATCATCATTTACATATATATCTTAAGCATTTAGATATACTTTGATAGCCACAACTAATTCCAATTATTCAAAACATCACCATTTTCATCACTTATCAAAATTATGCACATGCCTAAATTTTCTTAAAATCAAGCAAGCATCGTATATTTCAGAAATTCATAAAAATCACGATCATGATGCATAAACATTTAAAAACATGACAAAATGTGCTCAGGGCGCTGCCAGGACTAAAATCTCACATCGGGTGTAAAATGACAATTTTGCCCATGAAAAGGCAAAATGAGTGTTTTACCCCTAGACCTTTAAATTTTGACCCGAAGCTCACCAAACTCCTTAAAATATCCCAAAAAATATTTAATTCTATTTATTAGATGTAAACTCGAGTCGTTTCGAAACTTAATCGATTCGATTTAAAACTTGGACCGAGGTCCTGGTTTTAACCTGAATCGACTCGAAACTTAATCAATTTTTTTCCCAACTTTTTACCACACCTTATAAACATCAATAAGGCCCTTAAAACCTCAAAACCAGACCCCTAGACTTTCGAATAATAGGACATTATGCTGCTGAAATTTCGCACCTTCCCTTTTTTACAAACTCTAGTACGCTACTTTCCATTTTGCGGTCCTAGCCCACAACTGATGGGACCAGCCAAGACTCAGCCTTCCCTAGACCACCCTAGGACTCCTCTGGACCCAATGAACCCATGGATACACTCCCATAAAAGCCACAGCTCAACCCCGATCGCTAATCCCCAAGAGAAGCCAAACTGTGGCCAACCCTCCTAGTCCCAGATCGATCGGCTTCCGGGGTGGATCCAACAGTAATCAAGCCCTCTGCAGCCATGTCTTAGACCCATCATAGTCTGGTCTAGGCCTTGGATCGGCCCTTGCACCGCCGGCTCCAATCCTTTCACTCGATCTTCCCAAACCGAGAAACCCGAGAAGCCATCGATGCGGACGCTTCCTCACACCCTCAGCCACCTATGACTCCAGCAACTATCCCTATAATCCTCAACATAAACAACCCCTTAACACTAGGATCTTGCAGCCCTCTTACACAAAATGCAAGAAAAACGTGAGTATAATACAATACAGTGAAAGATTCATGTCATGTTGAAGCAAAAACACCACAACATGAAAGATCTTTAAATTTTCGAACACACATAATAATTCCAGCATATAATGGCATGTATGAAGAGAAAATGGGAGGTACAAGAGTGCCTTGATGTAATTTACGCAATAAGATCGAAGAAACGAGCATCGGGGAATTGCCGGAGGAATTTTTTTTTGAAGGAAAAAGCTTGGCCGAGACTTTCAGTTGCAATTCACGAGGGGAGGTGTTGCTGAAGGAGAGGTGTCGGTTGTTGAGTGAGGGTTAGGGTTAAGGATAGTTAGTATAATATTTAAGTAGTAATTAAGGTGTAAATGGGCCTTAGTGGGGCTTTTAAAAGAATTAAAGAATTAAAAGGGTTTCAAGCCCATTAAATAATAAAAATAGGTCTATCAAGTTCAAACACACTTCTAAAAAATATTTTGTTTTGGTAAGTTTTTAAAATATTGCTCGAACCCTCAAAAGCCATTCGTTTCGATAAAATTTACGTACTGATTAAAAATATGCTCTGGCAGGTAAAAATATCCAACAAAGCCCATTTTTGAAAAATATATTTTAAAACAACTTATATTCATTAATAAAAATTAATCATGTACTTAAAATAATTTTTCCTGATAATTCCCCCGTCTCCGTTCCTCACTCAAGCGCGAAATGCAACTTAAAAAAAATCCTAATGCATGAACTTTTAAAATATCAAGGAATAAATCTTATGATGCAATAATTATGCATAAAATTCATAAAAATGTAATTAAACACATAATTTAAATAAAAACTTAGATTGCATGCATTCAGGTTACGTCTATTAAATTTCCTAGACCTTACACGATAAGTGAGAATCACTTGGACAGTCCTTGGGAGGGTTGTTTAGTGCATTATCACATGATCACATATATGTGTGAATGGATATATCCATGCCCTTGCCAATTAAACATGGAGTTTACCTACACATACTAGTCTCAAGTTCGAGCGACTTTTATCCTTGTTTAAGGCGGCTGATCCGACTAAGAACCTGTTTAGAATATACGGTACACTTCTTAATGAGTTTCATGATCTTATGTTGTGACGCAGCCCTCATGGTACCTATTATATATTCATGGAATTTATCTATGCAGCTTTCAAAGATATACATATAAAGTATAATGCCATAATCGAATAAAATCATAAAATATTATTAAAATAAATGTTGTTTTATATTAGAGTCAATAAAGCCCGAGCCACAAGTTGGCTTGTCGGGCATCTGTTCTAAGAAAGATATGTCAAAAACTAATTGCAACTGATTTTGATAATCTCAAAGATAAAGTGTTCAAGGATCTCTCAGGTCGATCTAAATATGTCAACAAATTGTTTATCCAACTAGATTACATGAGAAATAATTGTGCTTCAACTTCACAACTATCTACTATCATGATGCTCTTACACAGAACATGGATCTAGCTAGTGCATGACATTTAAAATTCGAAAATAGATTCGATTCACACATAGATCTCTGCAAAGTTCGAAACTATGTCATTCCAGATGACTTCAGTTTTACGCATTATGAAAAGATATGTGGCTGTCCATGGTGTTGACAAAAAAAAGAAGACAAAAAGCAAGACAAGGATATTGAGTCTAAAGCTGAATCTGTTTCAAAGAAGTTACAGAAAAAGGTGAAGACATAGAACATAGATTATTATTGTATTTGTTTATTTTATCAGTTTTCACAAGTTTTCAGTTTAATTATAGCTATATATCAGTTTATTTGATATTTTGCTTATCAAAATTAATCGTGTAGTTTTTTGCTTGAAGACAAATGGACTTATTGACTAATTTTGTCCAGCAACAAAAAGGGAAAAATTATTACAACATTTATTTTTTGGTGTTAAGAAATGATTTAAAGTAAACTGATCTAAGCTAAAGTGAACAAGCCTAAATCTGAGTCATTTAAACCAAACATAACTGACTATATCTATAAGCTAAACTGATATACCTAAATAGGACTGTTCAAACAAAATTGACTAGGACCTAAACTGAATTATATTAAAAGACTTTTTATCAAAATATTGATTTAGAGATCGTCATTCATTCTCAAGGACATCGGTTTATATCATAGAGCTAAACTTATTATTGGAAATTTTTTTTTACGTACCTTGTTGATACAGTCAAATTCAACCGCAGTACATTTTCTACCGATGTCAGAGAATGTTGACTTGGACAAAAGACGCATCAACAATTGTCCTTACTTTGAACGAACTTTTTTGAGTTTTGGGACCGTTTCTATTTGAAGTCTAAACAGAGATGAAGATCGGTTGAGAAGAAGTAACGAACCTACAGAACAAAAGATTATACAATAGACATCTGATTCAAGTTTTCAAGCTTACAAAACTGATCATATACTCGATCAAAATTTAAAAAATTGTATCTGATTATTAGAGATCATTAAGTGCTAGGAGCATTCATTGTATCCGAGAAAAACCTTAGTGTGAGCCTTCCCAAAAGGAAGAAAGGATGTTGTAGGAGCATGAATTATTCGAACATCTAGAAACAAACTTGTTTACATTTTACTTTCAATTTACCATTAAGTTTACATAGTCAAGCCATTATTTGATCTGTTCTAATCTAAATGTTTAGCTTATTTCCGCATATATTTTGTTAGCCAACTGACATTAAAAATTGAGAACACCAAGATCAATTTCTAACCAGACTGAATTATTTTTAAAGAAAGAAATATTAAGAAGTATTTTATTCATTCTTTCTTCTAAACATTTCAACCGATCCTATAAAAATAAAACATAAATTTATATTATATATTTATACATACATTATACAAATGTTCATACCCTTAATTGTGCGAATTTGTAACAGAAATTAGTTTTTACGAAAATACCATATATATTTAGATAATGAATATTATCTCTATAATTTACATATTTAACATAAATTCACGATCATTATCCAATTATTAATTAAAAATTATGACAAAATATTATAAATCAATCGATCTGTGGATTCATATTCATAATAGTAACTACATATTGAATTCATTGATAAAAAAAACAACTTTCTCTTTTCATTTAATAAATCAAACATGTATATATTTTCAAGTTTTTTTTCAAATTAATTTATGTGTTCATAAATATTCAATTATGTTAAGATATTGCGAGATAAAACTATTGGTCAATATATTATTTTTTAATTCTATATCTATAAAAATAATAATATTTAGGGCACACGCATAGTGTATGCCATGAGATGCTAGCAAAAAGATCATAACACATCACATACATCAAATTATCCAAATTTTTGTTTAGTAAAGTAGGGTTCTTATATTTTTTTGGATCTCACCAGTCCAAATCAATTTTGGACAATTAGGATTTTGAATCAACGAATTTACTCTCTTTATTGTTACACAAACAACACAAACCATGAATAACTAACTAGATTGCAACATTTGTGCCACGACTTACGAAGTACTAGTGCGGAAAGTTGAGAGTATTTTGCCATCTACGACATTTTATCTGAAATTGGTAAAATTTTAATAAAAATATATACAAATATAATAAAATAGAGAGATAAAAATAAAATAAAATATAATAAAACAAAATAAAACAAAATAAAATAAAATTGATGAGCAGGTGGGTTGGTCAACCGGATCGAGCTTTTCGGAGTTTCGGATCAAAGTAGATCTCTGTCCGAATTCACCAAAAGAAGAAAACAGATTAGCTCTGGATTTGGGGGGTTGGGTTTTACACACATACATGCATGGCTCCTCTGTGCCTCTACTCCACTGGCCCGGCGTGGCCGCAACGAAATCACACAGGAATTCGAAATCACTTCTCTATTTGCAATTGCACTCCTCGAGCCCGATCCTTAATTTCGTCTTCTGATACGAGGAAAATGGGAGTATTTGTGCTGTCTGATTTGCACACGGATTACTCGGACAACATGAGTTGGGTGAGATCTTTGAAGTCCCGCAGTAGCGAGGATGTGCTTTTGGTTGCCGGTGATGTGGCCGAGACTTGCTCTAATTTCGTTCTCACTATGTCGCTCTTGAAGGACGAGTTCCATCGTGTTTTCTTTGTCCCGGGGAACCACGATCTTTGGCTACGGAGGGAGAAAGCTGACCACGTAATCTTTCACTTCTCTCATTTATATTCTCGTTTTATAAAAAAAAAAGGGTAAGGAATTGGTAAGTATCAAATGATATAAATCCAGATATGAGTGAGTACAATTGCAAACTGCACAAAAGGATTTTGTTTATACCTCCTTACAAGTTTTTCTATGTGATTTTTATTGTTGTTCAGTTGGGTTCTCTCGATAAATTGGATAAGTTGTTGGATGCATGTGAGAGACTTGGAGTTGAAACTACACCTGGCATAGTTGATGGATTGGGAGTTATCCCATTGTACTCTTGGTATCATGAGGTAAATTTGACCTTGAATCTTCGCAATGCTGTATCAAATAACCTTTTTATTCTTGGTCTGAGTCCTCGGTTCATTTTCATGACCTGGCTTCTTCCAGAGCTTTGATGGGGAAAGGGACATAACTGGAGTTCACATCCCTTCCTTGGAGATGGTGATTAACTTTCTTTTTCCTAGTAAGGATTTCGTTTTTTTAATCCTCACCGGACACCTGTGCTCTCAGAAATTTAGATTTGAACCGCCATTTGATGTGTTCTGTTTCTCTGGTGCATTTGAACACTTAACTCTAGTCTTTACAACGGCCACATTGTGTAAACTTTATATATTTCTGTTGGAGAAAATCCACATAAATTATAAAATCCATAATGTTAAATCATTAAGAATTTGACTGAAAACTTAAGCGGAAGCATACCTGAAACTATAATTCTGAATTTTTTAGAACGCGTCTTGATCTTCTAGATCTACGTGTTTCTTTCTTGCGAGAATCCTTTAGTTTTCTTTTCGAACTATTTTCTTAATGTGAGAGAAAAATAGGGAACGTGAATGTGCGCGATCTGGAGACCATGGCCTATATTTAGATAATGTCTCTCGTTATCTTCTCCTATCATAAAAAAGTAAATTACGCTTATGTCTTTGCGCATTAAAAGCTTACAACCTATATACATTAAACTCCAATGACCTGAAATATTAATTGAACACTTTATTTTGGGTTTAACTTAACCGACAACCCACAATAAATAATTCACATATAAACCCATATAAATAAAATTTATCCAACAATCTCTCGCTTGGGCTATATGCCTAACCTTATAAATTATCTTTGTGAAAATAAACTTATGAGCTTAAAAATGTTGTCATTCCGAAATATATCTATAACTAATCTGGTCCATCAATCACATCAACATAGAATCAAAGCAGTATTCGCTACGCTCAAGGTAACTAGACCCATCAGTGGTCGTATATGCCAACGCAAATGAATGGCTTGGATTATGAAATGGATGTGTAGCCTGAGAATTTCATATAAGCTCAAGATTGAAATGCGCCACCAAAGCCATTATAATCCTTAAAAAGTCTTTCGAAGAAACCGAGAGAAAGTCTCTTTATAATCAATGTATTTTTTCTATGTAAAGCCTTTAGCGACAAGTCGAACATTATATCTTTTCACATTGCCTTTTGAATGCCTCTTGGTTTTAAATACCATTTTCAACCAATGGGCTTTTCGTACCTTTAGGCAATGGTACAAGACCCCAAATGTTATTCTCTTTCATGAACTTTATCTCCTTATTCATGGCATCATTCCGCTTTTGATAGTTAGAACTTTCCATGGCTTGACGGAAATTGATAGGATCTCCTTCATCATTCCAATGTTTGCCTCATGTTCTTGAAGAAATACAATGTAATCATCTGGCATTGCATTTTCGGCTCTCTAATGGATCTCCTTAATGGCATAGGTTCTGGAGGTGCTTGAGTTTGTTCAGTTGGAATGGGAGGATCTCTAATATTGTTTCCTGTATTATGTCTTCGTCAAAGTAAGGAATGTGATCATAATCAATGTCCAATACAGCTGTGGGAATATTTACATATTCCTCTTCAAAGGCAATATCTTTTACTTATCTCCCCCCGCAAAATCAACATCCTCAAGTACCAGGCATTTTCCGACTAAAAAATCGACTTGCTTGTAGGATCATAAAACTTGTACTCCATGATGAAAATATTCAATAAAATGACTGTCTTTGAGCCCAATTTCTTTTCATTAGGTTTGTAAGATTTTGCCTTAGCAGGACATCCCCATACGTGCAAATCCTTAAGACTAGGCTTTTTGCCTGTTCCATGTTCACAAGGGGCTTTGATCGCTGCCTTAGTTGGGACCCTGTTAATGATATACGAGGTGGTCCTTAGTGTTTCACCCCAAAGTGATTCCAGTAAGGTGGAATGATTAATCATACTCCTCACCATGTCCTTAAGCGTTCTGTTTCATCTTTCAACAATACCATTCATAATGGGCGAACCTGGCATAGTATACTGTGGGACGATACCGCATTCCTCTAGGAATCTAGCAAAAGGTCCTGGACGTTGTTCACCTAAACTGTCATATCTACTATAGAATTCACCACCCAGGTTAGATCTGACGCTTTTAATCTTCAAGTCAAGTTGATTTTCAAATTCAGCTTTATAATTTTTGAACATATCTAATTACCGTGCTTTTTCATGAATGAGATAAATAATGTCATATCTTGAAAAATCATCTGTTAGCGTTATGAAATACTGTTGACCATTCCAAGAATCCGAAGAAAATAAACCACAAATATAAGTATGTATAAGTTATAAGACACCTGAACTCCTGTTGACTTCAAATCTCTTTTTGTTGGTTTGTTTTTCCTTTATACAATTAACACAATTATTAAAATGTATAATCAAAAGATTCGGGAATTTCGTCTGACTCAAGTCTCCTTATTCTTTTTTTAAAGATATGACCTAATCTCTTGTGCCATAATGCAACTGAATTATCACTGTTTAATTTTCTTTTGTACCCCTACTTATTTGCAGGGATTCATTAAATGAAGCCATAACATCCAAAAAATAAAGATTATAGTATCCAGTTAATAATGAACGAGAATCAACCAATTTTCAATAATGAAACAAGCTGAATATTTCATTTCTAAATGAACAAGAATTACCGAATTTGTCCAATGCAGAAATAGAAATGAAATTCCGTCTAAAAATGATACAATGAATGTTTCAAAAATATCCAAATATATTCAAGTATTTAACAATAATTTAAATTTCCCTATTGCCTAAACTTCAACTTTGTTGCCTGTCCTTCGAGGTAGAGGCATAATGAACACTTTCTGTCTTGTCTTGCTTCAACCTTTCCTCTTCCTGAACACAGTGCGAGGCGGGTACCACAGCGCGCTTTCACCTGCTTGGATAGACTGTGGCGCGGGTCACGCCCAACTCGGTGCTGTCATGGTATCCTGGAAAACTGTATCCGCATGAAGCGTCGTTTTTTCAGCGCTGAAACGTTGTAGAAATTGGCCAGCGACCCTGTAGTTTCGAATTTATGAAGATTTATAAATATATATATATATATATATATATATATATATATATAAAATACTTAACCGTAATTCGAAACAATCAACCTGAATCCATGAAAAAATTGTTTAAACCAAAATATTTTCTAGATCTGAAGTCATATAAAAAAATTTCATATAAAATTTTCTTTTCTAGATCTGGATCCAAAAATATCCCAAACTTTAAACAAATCTCAATAATTTTCAGAGAATTAGGTATGTGATTGCGAACGATCTAGGAACTATGACCCATATACAAATAACGTATATCAATATCTTCTGATATTTCTGATTTAGCCCATCATAAAAATATAAATTATACTTATTTCTCTACATATTAAAGGATCACAACCTATTAGATTCACTAAAGTCCATACTTAATTATTCACATATAAGCTCATATAAATAAAAGTGATTCATCATTTTCATGATCCATATATTTGGGTGATTACACCTGTCCTGAGATATTGAATGTTGCGCTGTTAGGCATGCAAAGACTTTCATATATGCAAATGGCCTGATGATTTGAAAAAGGAAGAGTCTTCGCTTGCTAAGCATTTTGATGATTTGAATGACAAGAACTGGGACGTAGTCGAAGATATCCAGAAGAGATGCAGCCATATAATTTCATTCTCTCACTTTGTTCCGAGGTCAGTCAATCTTTTTTATGCATTTAGAAGCTATTTGATTTTGTTGGGTACTCATGCACACACCATGACGTCTCAGAATGGTTACCTCCTTTACAAGTGTTTTGTAGAATGAATTCGTAGATGCAGTAGCATCTTATAATTTATGTCGTCCATCCTATGTGCAATGTAAAGCTTGACTCAGTCTCTGATCATTTTTTTTGTGGACTCAATGCATTCCCTTAATTAGTTTGATATTCCCTTCTTTAAAATAGATTAGAACAGCTTACTGTGTCAATAAGCTTCAATTGGAAGTTAAAATATATGTAGCTCGATGTGCTTCCATTTATAAAGATATACTCCTTACTCAATTGGTTGTTTTTATTTAAAATAAAGTGATTTTAATTTTACTAACTCACCTTATTTGGAGGGACTTTTCGGATAAATTGGCTTCAACCAGTTAATCTCAATATCTGAACAGGCTGGATGTTGAATAAGCTGTGTCGGCATAGTTTATTTCTTCTGTTATCCTCTAAACTCGTAAAATGGGAACAGTATAATTGTGAAGTGCTGGGAAAGTTTTTTGTTTTTGGCTCTATTGTTTTCTGATATCTGCATTTATATCAATTATCACATATCAACGGATAAACCTCTTTATCCGTTGGCACAAGCATTTCAATTGGAGGAAATACATATTTGCAAACTCTTTTGTGCAGGCAAGAGCTGTGCCCTGAAAAAAGAATGCTTTTCTATCCAAATCTCCCAAAAATCATTGGTTCCATCTATCTTGAGAACAGAATAAGATGTATACATGGAGCTCGAGGGAGTCCATCAGCGTGTCATGTGTTCGGTCACACCCATTTTTGTTGGGATGCTATTCTTGATGGTATCAGGTAGTTATAATCAACTCCCCAATCACATATCCAACAAACAATTGTTTTCAATGTGTTAGAAAATCACTTAGATATTGTGTTGTGTAACTGAGTTTTCACTGTCTAGGTTATGGCTTCGTAACAGTTTATGTTTCAATATGTTTTTTGAAAGAAACACAACCTGTACCCAGAGGGCGGCTTGGCTCTGAGCCTCTATACTCTACGACTCTACCAGTAAATAAAATGCACAGGTCAAAGTATATACGGGGGAGAATTAGGCTGAAACTTCTTAGTGGAATACAAACAATACCAGACTACATAGCAATCTGGAATAAGAGAGAGCATAATCCTATCTAACATAAACCCAGTTCAATTATCTCTCAAAAGATAGCTAGGTTCTTCACAAAACACCTATTTGACTAAAACATTAATTACTGCATTGTTCTGTAGGTGTTGTATCACCCTCCCTATAGAGGTGAGAAAATGAGACTATCGATTAAATCCTTGTTTTGATGATTAAATGCAGGTATGTGCAAGCGCCATTAGCTTACCCAAGGGAACGACAAAGGAAAATGAATGGAGGTGAAGAATGGCTGCCATTCTGTATATACGAGGGTGGACATTTTGCAGAGAAACACTCCCCTTGCTATTGGTCTGATTATTACTCAATCAACCCCAGAACTCCTGATATCATTGAGCTTGCCCCTTGGGTTGCCAGGTTCTACAATACTAAAAAGTAGGATGATAGATGAATTATTATATTGTTAGTGTCCTTTTTTAGGCAAATGAGAAGATAGGGTCTCTGGTGCTGCATAGGATTTTATTCATTTCTTTGTCTTCTTTGTATTGGTATGCTGCAGCATCATAGTATATATGGACTTGTATCTTTTTATTTAAATAAATCACAGCTCAATTTTATTTAAATAAACACAAAAGATTTCCCAAATGATTCACAAGTAATAGAATAGTTGGTTTTGTACGACTAAGATAGTAGCTTTTCTTGTATCACATGGGGCGGAGGTTCTTTAATCGAACCTGTCATCATCTTTATAATCGAACCACTCCTCTTTATTAAGAGAAATGACCGTTCACCTAGAATCGAACTTGTCATTTATTGGTGTACTGTTTTCTCCAATCCAATACGCAATAGAAATTTAAATTTTTTTTTTTGACGGGCATCGTATGATTTAAACCAAATTTGATTTACATTTACGTTTAAGAACACTGGACTCAAAATCAGTCCAAGATTAGTGACGTTGGTCTTTCTTATAAATTCTTACGAACGATCTGTTGGAATCAACCACCTTCGTCAATATTTTGAATTAGGTCAATGATAAGAATTTATAAGAAAGACCAACTTCACTAATCTTGAAGATATGCTGGAATCAACCACCTTCTTCAATATTTTGAATTAGGTCAATGATAAGAAACTGGGTTTATCGTATAGATCGTTTCGATCATCGGAATTTCAGAAATCCAACGACGGTGTGGCGAAGTCGGGGAAGCGGCGCTGTGGAGGAAGTTCCCGAAAATTGTGAGGGAGAGAAAATTTGTCGGTAAAAAGTTATAGGTGTTGTTCAACTACTGAATACACATATATTAAAAGTTTCTTCCTGATCAAATCAAGAGTCTAAATTTTTCAGTTTCTACTTTTGAAAATACATGCATAATTAAATTATTATCAACTTTTGATAATACTGTTGAAAATAAGAGTTGAAATTATTGAATGTTGAAAATAAGAGTTGTAAATATTGAAAATTAGTGTGTGATGATGTCTGCAATGATATATTTATTTTTGGATTATTTCCAAAGAAATTTTATAAATAATTATCTCAATTTGTGAAGAAAAAACACAATTGAGTAGAGAAAATTTTATAAATTTTGTAGTTTAATATATTTTGTGAGTTTAAGATTTTTACTTTTTACCGTAAATTTTTACTTTTAACATGTTATTAGCACGATACTCGAAGATTCTCCATATTTTTCCAAGTTCCAAAACACAAGAAAAATATTAGAATATTCAAACGTAAGAATATTTATTTTACTGTTTATTTATTTTTATTGTGTATATATTTAATATATAATATCATATTATTCTATAAAAATGGCATATGACACCTCATTATAATAACGTGATGTTTTGTGTTACTGTTTATTTATTGTATATATATATATTTGAATAATATCAAGTTATTATATAAAATGAGTCTATGACACCTCACTATAATAACGTGATGTGATTATTTCACTGTTTATATATTTTTATTATGTTATCTAATAATTATATATATATATATGTGTATATATATATATTTGTATAATGTCACAGTATTATATAAAATGAATCTCTAACACGTCATTATAATAATGTGATGTGACATACATAATTATTTAAACATGATTAACAATATATACTTAATATTATTTCCATAAAATTTACCTACGCATAAATTTAATTTTTTAACATTTTGTAATGGTCATAAACGACTAATTTTTACTCTATAAATATGATTTACAAACACATTCATTCACTCCAAACTTACTCTTCCTCTCGAAAAATTTTCATCAAAATTTTCGAAAAAGAAGAAGCAGAAGAAAATTCATTTAAGGTTATTTTGTATAATTATTTTTGTTATTATACTCACTAGTTTTGTATTTATCGGAGAATATCCGCCTCGCTTTTTTTCTTTATTTGTAAGAATGCTTGTAAGTATAATTTATCCGTTATTTTTTATTGTCTTGATAGATTTAGAACTTAACTAATAAAATCCATTGTTATTTTTCTAGTACCACCATGTCAAATTTGACAAAGTTCGAATTTGTTGTGCTCGACATTACGGGAAAAAATTATATGTCATGGATTCTTGATGTAGAAATGCATCTTGAGTCATTGGGTTTAAATGAGACCATTAAAGAAAATAGTATCTAATCATCACAAGTAAAAACAAAAGCTATGTTATTTTTGCGTCGACATCTTGATGAATGATTAAAATATGAATATCTTATTGAAAAAGACCCCGTGATTTTATGAAAAATATTTAAAGAAATATTTGACATATAAGAGAAATTATACTTTCGACCGTCCGTGATGAATGTAATATGTTAAGATGACAAGATTTTAAGAAAGTGATTACAATTCGACTATGTATTGAATAATCTAGTAATTGAAATTTTGTTGACATGATGTTAAAGAATCGGAAATGCTAGAAAAAATATTTGTCACTTTTCACGAATCAAATATAACTCTACAACAACAATATAGATTGTGTGAATTTGCGAGATATTCTGAACTTATTGCATGTCTGCTTGTGGTGGAAAAGAACAATGAGCTGCTAATGAGAAATCAGCAGTCTCGACCCACTGGATCGGCGGCATTTTCAGAAGTAAATGATGTAAGTAAAAATTAATTTAAACCCAGAAACCAAAATAAAATTCAAAGAAAAATTTTTCGTCGAGGTCGTGGTCGTGGTCGTGGTCGTGGTCGTGGTCTTGGACGTGAAAATGGTCGTGATCGTGGTCGCAGCCGTGGTTTTGAAAACAATCGAGATAAGTACGTCTATAACTCATCTTAAAAGGGCGTCACGAACTACCTACTAAAAAGGCATGATGAGAACATGAATGTTAATGAAAATCACTCAAAACGATTTAAAAGTTCTTGTTTTAAATGTGACACTCCAGGACATTGTTCTCGTATTTGTCGAGCCCTCGTGCACCTTTGTAAGCCCTATAAAGAATCATAAAGGGAAAAGAAAAAAAGACCAATTTCACTGAACACTATGACCGTTTGAGTGATTCAACTCATTTTGATGCTACAGATTTCTTGAATGGTTACTCTGAAAATTATCAATATATTGGTGGAATAGAAATGTAAAATATAATATTTTTCAAAATGCTCATATGCTAATGTTTTATTGTATAATTATGATATGAATTATCATGGAAGTTTGCATACCTGATAGTGATACAGCGCACACTGTTCTTCGAGATAAAATATATTTCTTGGAACTAAAACCAACAAAAACAATGGTGAATACAATATCAGGTCATGTAAACTTGATTAAAGGTTGGGGTAAAACACATTTTTGTTAACTAATAGTACAAAATTTCTGATAAATTTGATCGAGCAAAACTTGCACAGTAAAATCCCCAATAAAATATTATTTTTTATGCTCAAAATTAATCGCAAGTGCACGATGTCAAGTAATAATATAGTGTACAAGAGTACGAGTATCGTTCCACTGAAGACTGTGTTTAACAATTATTATTTTCAGTTATTTAACATTTAGCAACGAAAATTGAGTTGTGTGATTATTCCTACTATACTCAAATAAATATGCAATTAAAATGATTCAACAAGTAATGAATGAGAATTTAATCTAAAATGTTGAGTAAAATTCAATGAGAAATGGATTTCTTGGGAATCTCGGTTCACCTACCCCTCGTTTATTAATTAATTCGTTCGATCGTGATCTACGCTTCCGACAAGATTTCCTAATCTATTGAACATACTCTCTCGAGCTATGCCAAACTAATTCTACTCAATGAAGTAATTAAATGTCTTTAATTATTTATCAAGAGCAAATCGCATTTCGATCTATGAAATCCCCTAGTCTTCGACCTTAAGGACTATGACTATCGGCACGTATCCAATTTCATATATCTATGTAAATTGTAGATCCGCGAATTATACTACTCGTTCCTATCACAAGTTATTCTCTCGAACTCACTCGCAATATAAAGACGTTGTTAAAGTTAGCTACGCTCTAACAACACGATAAAACAGTAGTAAAATCAAGAATAATGCAAAATCGAAATATAAATTAATTCAAATCAAGGTTCGGGGTAGGATCCCCTTAAATTCCAACAAATAATAAAAGGTTAGCTGCTAGAATTCATAGTTAAACTAAGCAAAACAATATTTAAAAGATGAAAACTAAATTAGAAATACTAGATTTGATGAAAAACACAAAGAACGATGTCCGGAAATCGGCGAATCTTCAATCCAAGCACTTGCTCCAAGCTTTTCTCCTTTTTTTCTCCTCCTTGGCTGCTCAATCCCCCTTCAAAAATCGTGCCTAGGGAATATTTTCTCCAGACTTCTCTTTCCAAGTTGAATGCAAATCAAAAAGGGAACTTTCCATTGTCGCGCCGCGCTGGGGCGGTCAAGTTTCACCGCCCTAGCGCCAAGTCCTCTGCCCTTTGGTTCTCTTCGCAGCCTCTCGCACTGGGGCGGTCAAGTTTCACCGCCCGAGCGCGGGGTCTTCTGTTTTGAGTCTTCAGCATCTCGCGCTGGGGCGGTCAAGTTTCACCGCCCTAGCGCGAGGTCTTCGGCCTTAAATCCTCTTTTTGGTTGATTTTCTCCATTTTTCTGCACATTAAGGTAACTTCAGTGAGCGGTGATCAAAGGTAATAGACTAAGAAGAAATAACCAAAATGCAGACCTCATAAACTCTAAAATGATGCAAACTATGACTCCTACAATACATTAAAACACGTAAATATGACCTCTATCAACCCCCCCATACTAACCTTTTGCTCGCCCTCGAGCAAAAATAGGTTGCAAGATATAACAACTTGAGAAGTAGTACATCGGTGCATTCACGGTTCTGGTTTGCCTCAGTGAATATCAACACATACTTTAACCACTAATTTATTAACACAAGACACTAGTTTCAAATTTCACTACGAAGTTTCGACATTACGTTCTTTCATGGATGTGTAAAACAATGTGTGTGTGTGTGTGCAATGTTGGCTCAAGCATCATGCATTTCCATAGTAAAGATTTCAACGCCGTCAGAGACTTTAATCTACACTTCAGTGTACAATCCCTTTCTCTCATCCCTCTTCCCTAACACTGATACACAACACAACTAAGTAGGGCTTGGTATGAACAAAAGCATCAATGCAAGATAAGGGTGTCTCGAGCAGGTTGGAACGGACAATGAGGGAGGTGTAGTGATGTAATGATTGCGCACTTTCAGACTTTGCGTCTGATTTCCTTCAACTCCATACATCTCCATTCTTTTAGCCCAGGAATAGAATTTCATTCCTTTATTTGGCTCTCCCACACCTTACATCTCCATCTTTCACTTTTTTTTTGACGTTTTGTTTTGTGTCGCAATCTTTCATTTTCTATTCTCCCTCAGACAGGGACAAAAAGTATGGGCGTGTGGTGTTGTCCACTCTCAAGGGTGCCTCAACAAGATTCGATAATGGTAGGTATAAGAGTGCAGATATCTCAACACAAGTATTATCAGTAAGCTCAGTTCAATGAATTAGTTTAGCAAATATGTGCCTACTCAGTGTTCATATCAAAGGATGTGTTCAAGTTCAAGTTACCTAGTGCATTTCAAATTCCCCACAGGCAATGTCCGATTTCACTATGTCATGCACTTTGATTTTGCCAACATTTGTGCCGATTTTTCATTATCCATTTCAGATTTTCATGTGTCCATCTCTTGTGTATTCTAGACTAGTGCCGTGAAAATAACAGTGGTCATGTGTATGTGTATCCCATTCAACATCATCATTGGCTACCATATATCATTCTAGCACCAACTATACATCACTTCTCAGCTGACAACAACAAACATGAGATAAATTCAATCCGAAAGCAAAATGAACTAAACAACCAACCGATACATAATATAACTAAATAACCAACCGACATACGACATAACCGGAGTAAATGCCCACCCCCCCCAAATAGAAACGTGCACTGTCCCCAGGGCGCAACACTTACGAAAACAATGATGCAAACGATCAGACCAGGAGTTACAACTGCAGACAAAATGCACGGTAAATAAAAGCAGAAAGTAAACGCAAAATAAAGGGAAACGGGAAGACTCCCCTGATCACTGGTCATCCTCCTCGTCATCGGGTGGTACAACTCCATGCTCCACATCGTCGGCCTGAGGATAAGCACACTGGAAGGGGAAAGGAGGCGGGTATGCCGGTGGTGGTGGGTAAGCTACGGTGTCCATGCCCATGTGCAATGCCATCCCACGGACCAGAGACTCCATCGATGTCATGTGTGCGCTATTGACAGTGTTATACTGATCTTGATGGACCGCAAAGACACCCAACTCGTCAAATTTTTCAATAATGGACCGGCGGCGAGGCTGTGGTGGTGGTGGTGGGTGGTTGGCGGCCGCCTCCTCCTCAGGTACCTCTGGGAAGTCAATCGCACGCTTGCCTCTCTTTGTCTTCACCCACGAGACGTCAATGGGCCTCATTGGTTGTAGCCATTCATCCTCCACATTAACGACTACCCCGGCTCGCACACACAGCTCGGTAATAATAGTAGGAAAGAATAGGGCAATGCTCGAGCTATGTATGGATTGCTGGATCTGCGAAAAGATCACTCGACCCACATTAATGGGTATCCTTTCTACCAATGCGTACATCATGATGGCGCGGTCCTTCTGAACGTCACTGGTATGTGACACTGGCATCAATCGTTTGGATAGGAATGCATACCACATCGCGGGTTTGAACAACAAATATTTTTCCAGAAAGCAACTCGGAGTCTTCCACCTAGCACCCGGGTAACATATAGATTGCAAAATGACTTCGAAATTGGGATATGCGATCAGCGCCTCTAAATAAGACTCATCAACTACAGGGGTAGCTAATAGTGCATTTATCGTGATTGAGTCGAAAGAAACTAGCTTACCCCGTACCATAGCCGCGCCATCAGTTCTCTCGGCGGCGTTGGCATAGAATTCTCGCACAATCGGAACCACCGCGGCCTTAGGTGGCGCACAAAAGGATTCCCATCCCCAGTTCGCAATAGCCCGCATCAAACCCAATGACCCTGAAGATAATTCAAACCCCCGCTCCGGAATGGGGAGCCTATGAACTTTGGCATGTTCATATCTCTGTCGTGCTTCCTCGGTGACAAATTTACCTCGAATACTAGAGGATGAGGAGGAAGAGGCGTGTGTTACCTTGGATTTATTCGGGGCCATGAATGAATGTGTGTGTGAAGAGTTGCCAAGGTTAATCTGCGTGGCTGTCCCGAATTTGAGTGAAGAGTGGAGTCACCAACTGATTGAGTGCTCTAGGAGTGTAGGAACCCGGGAATCTGCAATTCAAGAAAAAATTTGAAGGTGAGGGGCGATTTGTGCAGAGTGTTCGGTGTGGGAGGGGAAATGGGGCGTGCAGAATGAAAAGGAAAAGGGGAGATCGCTTTTAAATAACGCTGCGCGTGACCGCCCTAGCGCGAGGCTCTCGGGTGAAAATCAAAAGGGTTTGCGCTGGGGCGGTCAAGCGCAAGACCCTCGGTCCCCAACGTGCCATGGGCGTTCGCTGGGGCGGTCAAGTTTGACCGCCCTAGCGCCCTAGCTTCTGTTTGTTTTGTCAATTTTTTTTTTATAAAATAAAATAAAACAAAAGCAAGAGCAAATAAACAAATTGACACGAAAGAAAAATTAAATCAAATGCAAGAGAAGGGGAAGAAAAGTAGTTCTCAATTTATAGTCGAGAGCTTGACTGTCGGTCCGTCTCAGTTCGGCATGTCTTGGAACCGGGTGGTTCCAAGTTGTGGCTCAATTGTGCCACCCATGTAGTGCTTCAGGCGCTGGACATTGACCGTAAATGTCCCATCCTTCCCATCTTTCAATTCTACAGCTCCTGATGGATAAACTTACGAGATCACGAATGGACCGGACCATCGTGACTTCAATTTTCCGAGAAAAAGTCGCAACCGGGAGTTGTAGAGTAGGACACTGTCACCTTCTTTGAATTCTCTCTCGATGATCAGCTTGTCATGGGCTTTCTTCGTCTTCTCCTTGTAGATTAGTGCGAGATCATATGCTAGATTTCTGAACTCCTCCAACTGATCTAGTTGAAGCAAACGTCGTTCACCTGCATCAGTAAAGTTAAAGTTCAGTGCTTTTGTTGCCCAATATGCGCGATGCTCTAACTCTACAGGTAGATGACATGCTTTACCAAACAAAAGCCTATACGGTGTAGTGCCTATAGGTGTTTTAAAAGCTGTCCTATATGCCCAAAGAGCATCATCTAATCTCACCGACCAATCCTTCCTATTGACACCTACCACTTTCTCCAAAATTCGCTTTATCTCTCGGTTCGACACTTACACTTGACCACTCGTCTGGGGGTGATAGGGGGTAGATATCTTATGTGTGACACCATATTTGCTCAAAAGTTTTTCAAATAGTTTGTTGCAAAAATGCGTGCCACCATCACTAATGATTGCTCGTGGTGTTCCAAATCGGTTAAAAATGTTTTTCTTTTAAAATTTTAGGACCACTTGAGCATCATTAGTGGCATACGCTTCCGCCTCTACCCACTTAGACACATAATCAACCGCAACCAAAATGTATTTTTTCGTGAATGAACTGGGAAACGGTCCCATAAAGTCTATCCCCCACACATCAAAAACCTCACACTCAATGATATTATTTAAAGGTATTTCATGACGGTTAGAGATGTTACCTGACCGCTGGCATTTATCACAATGTAGTACATAAGAACGAGCATCTTTAAAGAGGGTTGGCCAATAAAAGCCACATTCAAGTACCTTGGATGCCGTCCTTGTTGGTCCGAAATGACCACCTACCTCACGGTCATGGCAATGGTTGAGAATTTGATCAAACTCTTCCTCCGCAACACACCGTCTTATCATGGAATCTGCACAAATTTTAAACAAAAACGGTTCCTCCCAAAAATAATATTTCACGTCAGAAAAGAATTTCTTTCGTTGGTGAAACGATAGGTTTGGTGGAGGTGTGCCTGTGACAAGAAAGTTAGCGAAATTTGCATACCATGGACAATGTTTCATCTCAAACAGTTTCTCGTCAGGAAACCAATCATTAATAGCTTGATCTACACAGTCATTACTAACAAGCTCTAATCTAGATAAATGATCCGCCACCACATTCTCAACACCTTTCTTATCTTTTATTTCCAAATCAAACTCTTGTAACAGTAAGATCCACCGAATTAAGCGTGGCTTTGCATCTTTTTTAGCAACCAAATATTTCAGTGCAGAGTGGTCTGTGTGAATAATGACTTTTGACAAAACAAGATATGCATGAAATTTATCAAGTGCAAACACTACTGCAAGTAACTCTTTTTCAGTGGTGGCATAATTTAATTGTGCTTCATCTAGAGTCTTACTTGCATAGTATATAGTGTGGAATACCTTGTTTCGTCTTTGGCCGAGGACAGCACCAACCGCAGCATCATTGGCATCGCACATGATCTCGAAGGGCAGATCCCAATCCAGTGGCACCAAGACAGGAGCCGTCACCAAGCGCTCATTTAAATCCTCGTATGCCTGCAAACAGTTAGAATTAAAATTAAAGGGCATATCTTTCATAAGTAGAGAAGATAGAGGTTTGGCAACTTTAGAAAAATCTTTGATGAACCGTCGATAGAAACCGGCGTGGCCTAAAAAACTTCTAACTCCCTTTACTGAGGCTGGTGGTGGTAGGTTCTTTATGACTTCAATTTTTGCCTTCTCCACCTCAATTCCTTGCTCCGAAACCTTGTGCCCTAAAACAATTCCCTCTTGTACCATGAAATGGCACTTTTCCCAATTGAGCACCAAGTTCGTCTCCTCGCATCTTCTCAACACGGATCTCAAATTCTGCAAGCACTCATCAAACGTTGCACCAAAGATAGAAAAATCATTTATAAATATTTCAAGAAAGTTTTCAATCATATCATGGAATATAGCAGTCATACAGCGCTGAAATGTAGCAGGTGCATTACAAAGACCAAAAGGCATTCGGCAAAAAGCAAACGTGCCATAAGGACAAGTGAAAGTGGTTTTCTCTTGGTCCTCAGGTGCAATTGTGATTTGATTATACCTCGAATACCCATCTAGAAAACAATAAAATTCATGCCCCGCTAATCTCTCCAACATTTGATCAATAAAGGGAAGGGGAAAATGGTCCTTACGAGTGGCATCATTCAACTTCCTATAGTCAATACACACTCTCCACCCCGCAACAGTTCTCGTGGGAATAAATTCATTCTTTTCATTGGTGATCACCGTAATCCCACCTTTCTTAGGCACACATTGAACCGGACTTACCCAAGAACTATCGGAAATAGGGTAGCTAATACCTGAATCGAGAATCTTAATAGTTTCAGCTTTCACTACCTCTTGCATCTTTGGATTTAGTCGTCTTTGAGGTTGCACGAGAGGTGAGTACTTTTCTTCCATTAAGATTTTATGCATGCATATCGATGGACTGATTCTCTTGATGTCTGCCACCTTCCAAGCGAATGCCCTTTTGTGCTCTTTGAGAACTTGCAACAATTTGTCCTCCATAGCATCTGTTAAAGCAGCAGAAATAATGACAGGCAACGTGTTATTCTCACCTAGGAATACATACTTTAAGTGCGGAGGTAAGGGTTTGAGTTCAAGCGTCGGTGGCTTCTCGATGCTCGACTTTGGAGGGATCAAATCTTTGCGCTCTCCTAGATCTTCCAGTTTCATCCTCATCGGCCTTCTCCATGGATGGTTGTCATTGAAGTATGCTACTATTTCAGCTTTTTCTTCATCCAATTCCTCTTCTCCCAATTCAGTAGTGATGGTGGCCTCCAAAGGGTCCCTAAAAACATCCTGCACATAGTGAGACACAAGAGAGTCAAAAGCATCAATTCTAAAACAACTATCAGAATGCAGTGTGTGCTTAAGTGCATTAAAAACATCAAAAGTAATCTCTTCCTCGCCCACTCTCAATCTCAACTTCCCTTCTTGCACATCAATCAGTGCCTTGCCAGTTGCAAGGAACGGTCTCCCCAAAATTAGAGGCATCTCTGTATCCTCCTCCATGTCGAGGACCACGAAATCCGCAGGGAAAATGAATTTTTCCACTTTCACTAGCACATCCTCAATCACTCCGCGGGGGTACTTGACAGATCTGTCAGCCAGTTGCAAGGACATCCTCGTCGGCTTAGGCTCTCCCAACCCGAGTTTCCTAAACACAGACAATGGCATAAGATTAATACTTGCACCAAGATCACATAACGCTTTATGAAAAACAACATCACCAATCATGCAAGGAATAGAAAAACTCCATGGGTCTTTGAGTTTCGGTGGGATTTTGTTTTGCACCAAAGCGGAGCAATTTTCAGTTAAGTTCACTGTCATGTGATCCTCCAACTTCCTCTTATTGGCTAAAATGTCCTTTAAAAATTTAGCATAACTAGGCATTTGCATTATAGCATCGGCGAAGGGAATATTGATATCCAATTTTTTAAACACCTCAATAAACTTACCGAATTGTGCATCTAGTTTAGCTTTTTTCAATGCTGCAGGGAAAGGTGGAGGAATAACAATTTTAGGTTGTGTAGTGGGTGCTAGTGTAGAGTTAGAAGACTTACCTTTAGATGTCGCAGTTTTCTCATCTACGGTTTGAGTTTTTTATTTTTCCCTTGACTCCAAAACTTTCCCACTCTTCAACTCGATGGCCTTCACTTGCTCTTTTGGATTAGTCTCTGTGTTACTTGGCAAGGTGCCTGGCTCTCTACTTGCTATCATCTCCGCTAACTGACCAATCTGATTTTCAAGCCCCTTTATCGACGCATCCTGATTTTGAAGTCTAGTTTCAGTGGATGAAATAAACTTAGACATCATTTGCTCCAAGTTGGACTTTTCTTCTCTAGGAGGATCGGATCTGTACATCGGTTGTTTTCCATATTGTTGTCCTCCCTGCGGTCTATTCTGACTGTTTTGACCGCCCAATGAGAAGTTGGGATGTTGCCTCCACCCAGGATTGTATGTGTTCGAATAAGGGTCATGCCTTGGGCGGTTTTGGACTCCCACTTGGTTCACTGGTGCCTCATTTTGCACATAGAATGGATTGTCATCTTGACAGTCCTTCGCATAGTGTTCCCCTCCACACTTTTCACAGAATATCTCTTGAAGACGCATCGCCGTGCCACCCACATTCAAGCCGTCTATTTTCCTGTTTAAAGCATCAAGTTGTGCAGTAATAGCCGAAAAATCAGTTACCTGGTGCACTCCTGCACTCTTCCGCTGGTTGTTTCTTTCAGATTGAGGATGATAGCTGCTAGCAGCCATCTCCTCTAACAATTCATATCCTTCTTCCGCAGTCTTCCTCAACAGATGTCCACATGCAGCCGCATCTATCATAGTACGGTTAGGAGTAAGCAAACCAAAATAAAATGTTTGAACGACTAACCCAAGTGGTAACTCGTGATGTGGGCATCTTCGTAGTAGATCCTTGAAGCGTTCCCATGCCTCATATAGAGATTCCTGATCGAATTGAGCAAATGTTGTAATGTCTGCCCGCAGCTTCATGGTCTTGGAGGGAGGGAAGTATTTGATGAGAAAGGCTTTCGCCATGTCGTCCCATGTAGCGATCGACCCTACAGGCAAACAATTTAACCATGCCTTAGCTTTATCACGTAAAGAGAAAGGAAATAAACGCAACCTAACAGCATCATCAGAAACTCCATTGAATTTAAAAGTATCTCAGATTTCAAGAAAATCCGCGATGTGCGTGTTTGGGTCATCCATTTCAGTTCCTCCAAATTGGACCGTGTTCTGAATCATCTGGATTATGGCTAGCTTGATTTCGAAGTGATTTGCCCGCACGATAGGCCTCACAATGCTAGGGCGTGCACCCTCCAAAGAAGGCTGGGCATACTCCAGCATCGGTAAGCGACGCGGTATCTCAACTTGTCTATTGTCACGCTGTTCCTCTCCATGTTCTTGCTCGTGTCTTTCCATCAGTTCTTTAAGCCTTTGTTGTTGTCTTCGCCTTCGGAAAGTTCTTTCAATTTCAGGATCAAACTCATGCTCCACGTCAAGTGACTTTGGCATGCACTGGAAGGAATATCTGTAATAAAATATGGAGTGTTAGCTCAAGATAAATAAAATAATGCTAAAGAAAATAACCAAAAAAATAAAATTGTAGATTAACAGTCCCCGGCAACGGCGCCAAAAACTTGATCGAGCAAAACTTGCACAATAAAATCCCCAATAAATTATGATTTTTTATGCTCAAAATTAATCGCAAGTGCACGATGTCAAGTAATAATATAGTGTACAAGAGTACGAGTATCGTTCCACTGAAGACTGTGTTTAACAATTATTATTTTCAGTTATTTAACATTTAGCAACGAAAATTGAGTTGTGTGATTATTCCTACTATACTCAAATAAATATGCAATTAAAATGATTCAACAAGTAATGAATGAGAATTTAATCTAAAATGTTGAGTAAATTCAATGAGAAATGGATTTGTTGGGAATCTCGGTTCACCTACCCCTCGTTTATTAATTAATTCGTTCGATCGTGATCTACGCTTCCGACAAGATTTCCTAATCTATTGAACATACTCTCTCGAGCTATGCCAAACTAATTCTACTCAATGAAGTAATTAAATGTCTTTAATTATTTATCAAGAGCAAATCGCATTTCGATCTATGAAATCCCCTAGTTTTCGACCCTAAGGACTATGACTATCGGCACGTATCCAATTTCATATATCTATGTAAATTGTAGATCCGCGAATTATACTACTCGTTCCTATCACAAGTTATTCTCTCGAACTCACTCGCAATATAAAGACGTTGTTAAAGTTAGCTACGCTCTAACAACACGATAAAACAGTAGTAAAATCAAGAATAATGCACAATCGAAATATAAATTAATTCAAATCAAGGTTCGGGATAGGATCCCCTTAAATCCCAACAAATAATAAAAGGTTAGCTGCTAGAATTCATAGTTAAACTAAGCAAAACAATATTTAAAAGATGAAAACTAAATTAGAAATACTAGATTTGATGAAAAACGCAAAGAACGATGTCCGGAAATCGGCGAATCTTCAATCCAAGCACTTGCTCCAAGCTTTTCTCCTTTTTTTCTCCTCCTTGGCTGCTCAATCCCCCTTCAAAAATCGTGCCTAGGGTATATTTTCTCCAGACTTCTCTTTCCAAGTTGAATGCAAATCAAAAAGGGAACTTTCCATTGTCGCGTCGCGCTGGGGCGGTCAAGTTTCACCGCCCTAGCGCCAAGTCCTCTGCCCTTTGGTTCTCTTCGCAGCCTCTCGCGCTGGGGCGGTCAAGTTTCACCGCCCGAGCGCGAGGTCTTCTGTTTTGAGTCTTCAGCATCTCGCGCTGGGGCGGTCAAGTTTCACCGCCCTAGCGCGAGGTCTTCGGCCTTAAATCCTCTTTTTGGTTGATTTTCTCCATTTTTCTGCACATTAAGGTAACTTCAATGAGCGGTGATTAAAGGTAATAGACTAAGAAGAAATAACCAAAATGCAGACCTCATAAAATCTAAAATGATGCAAACTATGACTCCTACAATACATTAAAACACGTAAATATGACCTCTATCATAAATGATGCTTTGTATTCACCACAATCCAAAAGAGATTTGTTGAGTTTTAATGACATATATTCCAATGGGTATGATACTCAGACAATAAATGAAGGAAATGAGAAATATATGTATATTACCACATATAAATCAGGAAAGAAATATGTAGTTGAAAAACTACCAATGCTCCATACTGTATTGCATTATACACATATAAGTCCAATTGAATCAAACATGACAGTTGATATTTCTTCAATACTAATTAATTGGCACGATCGATTAGGATATCCTGATTCAACAATGATGTGAAGAATTGTAGAAAATACACATGGTCATCCCCTGAAAGAACATAAGATCTTTCAAAATAATAAGTTTCAATGCAAAACATGTTCTTTTGAAAAACTTATTATAGGACCATCACCGGCTAAAATCCAAATTGAATCATCTATGTTTCTTGAACGTGTTCAAGGTGTTATTTGTGGGCCAATTCATACACCATGTAGACCATTTACATATTTTATGGTATTGATCAATGCCTCCAGCAGATGGTCACCTGTATGTTTATTATCAACTTGGAATGTGGCATTTGCAAGATTACTTGATCAAATAATAAAATTGTGGAATCAATTTCCTGATCTACAATCAAGAAAATTAGACGTGATAATATTGGTAAATTTAATTCCCAGACTTTCAATGATTATTATATGTCAATGGGAATCATTGTTGAGTGTCATGTTGCTCATGTACATACACAAAATGGATTAACTGAATCGTTGATTTTGCTAGACCAATGATTATGAAAACAAAAATATCTATTTCTATATGGGGACATGCAATTTTTTATGCTGTTACAGTAATTCACATCAGACCAAGTGCGTATCATAAATACTCCTCATTGCAGCTTGCCTTTGGTAAAAAACCAGACATTTGTCATCTGAGAATTTTCAGATGTATGGTATATGTGCTTATTGCACTGCCTCAACAAACAAAAATGGGACCTCAAAGAAAGATCGGAATTTATATCGGTTATGATAGCCATCAGTCACTCAATATCTTGAGCCTGAAACAGGCGACGTGTTTACTGTAGAACTCGTTAAACCAGACTACGTATAAGCCATTCATAATTACTATTATTTAAATAAAAATGATTTTATGAATGAGGATTTAAATTCTTTCTTTAAATTTAATTATTTTATGCAGTAGTTAGTTATTATCTTTTCAGTTAAATAAGTGAGGCCGGACTGAAGTTGGAGTATGAAGATAAAATTTAATATTAAGAAAACATTCCTAGAATTTATTTAAGATAAATAATAAGTTAATTCAATGTAAAAGAATGTTTAAGGAATTATTAAGTAATTTGAGGTAAGTAGTAAATAAGTTCATTTAGGTTCAATAATTAATTAATTAATTCACTAAAATATTTAATGAGTAGATAAAAAACTAAAGATTTAAAATTCAATAATTAAGAAATATTTTCCCTCCATTTATCATGCGATTTTCGGCTCCCTCAAGATTTAATATTGATTTGTCAACTCACCATTTTGATATCTTTCCTTAATCTTTTCATGGCATAATTAATTCCCTCATTTTAAAACCTCAATAAATATTAATTAAGCAATTTCCCTACCTCATTTAACTAGATAATTTCGGCCACCTTAATGAGATTTGATATGAAATTTACAACTCACCATTATTTGATTCCTTTCCTTATCCCTTCACGGTAAATAATCCCTTCATTTTTAATCCCCACTAATTAATAATTAACCAATATTCCTACCCTTTTTTTTAAGAAAATCGGCCCCCCTCTTTTCTAGATTCAAAAACTTTTGACAACTCATTTCCTTTGATATCTTTCCTTACCCTTTTTCTTGATATATAATTTTATCATCATTTAATCTTCAATAATTATCAATTAAGCAATTCTTCTACCTTATTTGACATGATAAAATCGGCCCTCACCCTAGCAAATCAACCTCAAATCTCTTGATATCAAATCATTCCATTATCTCTCAACTCAAGGATAGAAAAGTTTCTAGCTTGCCATTTTATCTCCCAAATACTTTGCAACTTCTCTATTCATTTCCCTAGACATCCTTCTCTCCCTTTCTTCGACGAAAATTTCAGTAGCATAACCTCTCACAAAAATATTGTGAGGCTAGAGGAAAACAAGAGAGAAAAACAAGAAAGTGAAGCAACTCCGTCTCCGCCGCGACGCGTCGTTGTATTCGTTTGTTTTTCTTTCAAAACAAATCCAAGGCATGTCTATATTATTCCTTGCTCTTCAATCAAGCCATATAGGTATTTTAAACATCACATTTAAATGATTTTTACTAGCAAAAACCGAAACCATCACAACATTATTTTCGAAACATGTACAGATTTTTGTTTCGGTTTCCTCTATGCCTCACGGGTTGCTTGTTTTTGTGAGTTCAGATGGTTGGGTCGATCCTAGGCTCCCAATGCTGCACCTAGTCACGTACTAGGATGTGTTAGGACCATGTTGGTCCATTAGTTCAAGCCCCATGCACGCAAGGAAGGGAAATGACAGCAACTCGTCCATAATGTCATTTTGAGTCACTGATTTTCGTGTTCTGCTGACAAGAGGGAGGGTTATGATCTTGGCTGGCCTATTGGCTGTAGCCATGGTTAGAATCTCTCCTTGGTATGTCTAAGACGTGACCAACTCGGCCTTTCAAACCTTGGTCCATGGTTCCATCGATTTTCAAAATAAAACAAGACAAGTGCCCTTCGAACCCTTTATTTTCTGCATGTGTAGGTTTCGAATTTTAGGGGAAGTGTGGATCTTGGTTGACTTTTTAGCCCTTAGACATGGTTCATACAATACCTCATGATGTCTAGATCATGCCATGTTCGATCATATGGCCACTGGAATGACACATGATAGCAAGAACGAACAAGACACCCCACGCGTGTGAGATGCGTTCTCGGGTGGAGCTTGTGAGTGGTGGCAGGTGTTGCTTGGATTGTGGCTGGCCTAGGACACTTCGCCATGGTCAAGCCACACCTTAGGATGTTGGTAAGAGGCTCTGGTCGGTGGTTTAAGCCCCAATGGACAATAACCTCGCAAACGAAGCAATGCAAGCGCAAGCGCTGCTGCTGTAATTTTGGACAGCAACTTGGTGCTACGGTTCACAGGCATGTTTGAGTTCTTGATTGGCTTTTAGCCTATGGCCTTGGACTGGAAAGTACCTCATCGAGTTAGGAAGGTCATGTTTTTGGCCGTTCGTGATTCGGTTAAGTTTAGAGGTCGTACGAGAATTACGGTGGCAATGTGCCAAAGTGACTCTCTAAAGAGCGTTTCATGTTTTTGGCCTCCATTCACTAAACTTCAAATTTACAATTTTAGGAGCATTATTTCATCATTTTAGGTGTATTTTAATCACGACTAAATGATGGTTTGATATCGGTTCGGGTTGGCACAGAGTCATGGTTAGAATTTAAGTTGTTGGTCTAGTTGGCCCTGTTTTTTGGGTTCAATTACGGAGTCATTCTCAAGTTAAGATTATTTGCATTTTTCTCATGTTAGAATTAGGTCGCAGCGAGCTTAGAAACGATCCAGCCCATTCGGTAAAATAATACAGGACATTTAATTATATTACGTGCATAAAAATATAAAAGTTTATTTTTGAGATATATGCGATATTGCTTGTGGCCACTTCACACTCATGGGATTGCAGCTTATCATGGGATTATTACTTCATCCGGTGGTTACTGACCGGTTCATTTTCATGTATTGGTACGGATATCCAGTCCAAGGGCTGTGATGATCTCTACCGCCCAGTATACTGTGGTTTAGTCTGATCAGACGATTCAGTTCATGTTATGGGCCACTTGTGTAGAACATATTCTCAACAGAAAATTATGATATGCTATTTCATGACAGGGTTCTATTGAGCAAACATTTCACTTACGATTTTTCAGTTATGCACGTATTTATAATTACTCATGACAAGATATTTTCACGTTACGCTTTACGATATGATATCTTTACACGGCATGAAAATTTTATGATATATTTACTTGTTATCTACGATATATGCATGCTGAGTCTTTAGACTCACTAGACTTGAATGTTGTAGGTACTGATGAGGTCGGGGACGAGGGCGGGGACAGTGAGCCATCTTGGGTCGGCCAGTAGTAGGAACCCGAGGTCATTTTATCAGTTTACTTATTATTTTATGCAAACTCATTTTATCACGATAAATTATTTTAAGTTGTTGCTTTGAAACAAATATTTACTTTCGCTGCTACTTTGAACATTAAATCTTTTTATCAGTTTATTTTATGAATGAGGCATGTTATTTATTAAAGAGAAAATTTTAAATTATTCCGCAAATTTTCAAGTACGAATTTCGGGCCTCCACATTTACAACACGTTTTGCTGATTTTCATTGTAGTGAGGAAATCTTTTCAATGTTAGGGGGAGAAAAAGAACATTCAATAAATCAAGCCATCTTCGTTGTCTCATATTTAGTTCTGACTGTAAAACAGATATTTCAAACTCTTGTGATCAAATAAATCTCAAACTTCTCACCGTATAGATAGTGTCGCCAGATCTTCAATGCAAATATGATTGCAGCCAATTCAAGATCATGAATCGGATAGCGAGTCTCATGCGGTTTCAATTGTCTTGTGGCATAGGAAATAACATGTGCTCACTGTATTAGAGCACAACCTAATCCTCGGTGAGGAGCATCACAATAAACAATAAAATCACCAGTACCTGACGGAATAGTCAACATCGGAGCACTGGTTAATCTTTTCTTCATCTCTAAGAAACTAGATTCACATGCCTCTGACAAAACAAATGGAGTATTCTTCTGAGTCAGATGAGTAATCGGCTTAGCGATACTTGAAAAATCTTTGATAAATCGACGATAATATCCTACTAGACCCATAAAACTGCGTGTCTCTGGCACTGATGTCGGTCTAGGCCAATTGATCACGATCTCAACTTTGCTAAGATCAACAGAAATACCATCTCCAGATATAATGTGCCCCAAAAATACAACCTGTCTCAGCCAAATCTCACATTTCGATAATTTGACATACAGTTTCTCAGCTCTCAGAGTTCTCAATACAATTCTCAAATGTTCAGCATGATCATTCAAATTCTTGAATAAATCAGAATATCATCAATAAAAATAATCACAAACTCATCAAGATACTTCTGAAATGTGCGGTTCATCAGAGTCATAAATACAGTTGGAGAATTTGTTAAACCGAACGGCATGACTATAGACTCGTAGTGGCGATACCTGGTTCTGAACGTTGTATTCGATATATCTGAATCTCTGACTCTCAACTGATGATATCCAAATCTCAGATCGATCTTGGAAAAAACAGAAGAACCACCCTGCAATTGATCAAATAAATCATCGATACGAGGCAAAGGGTATTTATTCTTTACCGCAGCCTTGTTCAATTGTCGGTAGTCAATGCAGAGTCTCATTGAACCGTATTTCTTTCTAAAAAACAATACTGGAGCACCCCAAGGAGAAACACTCGGTCTGATGTAACCCTTGGCCAGTAAATCTTCTAACTGATCTTTCAACTCTTTTAATTCAATCGATGCCATTCTGTATGGAGTTTTAGAAATAGGAACAGTTCCTGGTAACAATTCAATGCTGAAATCTATCTCTCGGACGGGAGGCAAACCCAGAATCTCATCTGGGAAGACATCAACAAAATCACATACCACTGACAAATCTGCCAATGAAGAGCTCAATTTCAGTACATCTACTGAATACACAAGGAATCCATCTACTCCTTTCTGTAATAATCAAGTCATAGAGAACGTAGATATAAAAAGAATTCGCGATATGGAACCCTTACCGTAAAATTTCCACTCTTCAACCATTTCAGGTCTGAATCTTACAATTTTCCGGAAACAATTTACGGTAACTCTGTACTTGGTCTGCATATCAATACCGATAATGCAGTAAAAATCAGACAATCGAGTCCAATAAAATCTAACTCAATCTCATGCCCGTCATACTGTAGCATACAATGTCTAACAAAATTCACTGATATAAAACCTCTCCCCAAAGGTGAATAGACAGATACTACAGCAGATAAAAACTCAACAGGCAAGCATGTATCAATGCAAATCGCTAGAAATAAACGTATGAGATGCACCCGTATCAATCAATACATAAGTAGGATAACCACAAAGAGAACAGTACCTGCAACAACATCATCAGGTGCTTCTTGGGCCTGTTCTTCAGTAAATGCAAATACTCTGACCTGCTGTCTCGGAGGCTGGCTAACAGTCTGGCTTCCTCATGGCCCTCGACTGTGATTGAGTAGGTGCTGGCTGGAACGAGTGAACAGCAGATGATCGTCTATCAGACTGAGCCACTGATCCAGATGACTCTGCTCCTTGGGACCGTTGAGAACCTCACTGTGGACAAACTCTGGCAAAATGTCCCTGTTGTCTGTAGATGTTGCAACTACCAAACATCCCTTGGCATTGCTCTGTGGGATGCCTTCCTCCACATGTTCTACAATAGACCTTGGTATAACTCTGGCTCTGTAAAAACATATATTGAAGCAGTAAAACATGCTACCACTGCAAAAGCAGGAAAGAAAACTCAATCTACCTCGCTCATTCTCCTCTATTCTAGTCTCAGGAACCTACTGCTCTGATACAACCTGGTGTGGAGACTCGAACCTAATTCGTCTTCTTAAATCGTCTTTGGGATTAAATGGATCATTAATTGTACTGGGTCTAATTTTTTTTATTTTATAAAAGGATTGAAAACTTATAATCAAGTGTACAAATTACTATAACAATTATGCATCATCTTATATAAACATTAAGATCAAAAGTACAAGTCTTGTACATAATACATTCATATCAACTAGGGTTCAACAACTATACATCAAGTGTTGAAAGCCAATTTTCTACTTCTAAGTCCGGATCTCCACTCTAATCTCGATCTCTAATTCTCTTCTCGACCCTGAACCTGTCCCACCTGTTGTCATGCACACATACAAACACAACAACAACCGGATAACTTCGGTGAGAATATAATTTCCAGTATAAAAAACGTATACATGCATTTCATAGAAGCATATACGAAAGCATAAACATTTATCAATAGCATGTATCATAATCTGAAAGACATGAATCAATATAAAACTGTAAATCAAACTCTTTGACTCTTAATTTCTGACTCAACTCTTCTCTAGTCTAGGGATTCCGGTTCCAGGACTTTGGTATATTATATCGAATTTCTACAATAGGAGTCGATCTACTCCTACCACATCGATATTACCAAATGTCCTGTGCTTTGGCACCTCTCCCAAAGACTTTTTCTCGATATCTATCTTCGATTCTCTGTTTTTCTATAAATCAATAGAATAAGCATATACATTCATGTAATACAAAGGTATTAAAACAATAACAAGAAAGTATGTGGTTTTGAGAAACTCAAGTTATCTCTTACTCGAGTCATATCTCCCGTTTAACATTGATTTATACATTTCTTTTCTCGGGGTTGGCTTTTTTCTGTCTTTGGAATCTTCAATACCAATCTGGAATGACATTCGAGAAGTACAACATCAATATACAAACTCAATTCAAGACATGATTGATCAATCTTAATCTAATTCTGTTTCGACGGCATAACATCGCAATCTCGATATACCGGCAATACAATCTCAATAGACATCAATCTCAATAACTCACAATCAATCAACACGACAATTCCAATACCAAATCTGTATAATCTCAATCAAATATAATGTGAAAATCATAACAATTTCACACGGTATCCGTTCTTCGTTCCGGTTTAGATTATATTATTGTCACAGTCTCAGGAACACATAATATTAATCAAACTTTGATTCCTTTAATATAAAATTTCCAAATCATAACGAAACATAAGAAAACTTACGTTCTTTTGAAGCTCTTGTCTTGAGGAACACAGTACTGAACTTGGATTGAAAATCAAACTGTTGGATCTTGCATAAAATTCAAATTCTAAAATAGGAGAAAACTTTTCATAGAAAATTGTCTCGGTCTTCTTCTTGCGGGAGGTCTGAAGAAATGAAGGAGAATATATCATATAAATGCATGGCAAGGACAAGTGGCCTAATTCTCTTGCACTGCACGTCGCGCGCATATGCGGACCTTCTTCTCGGCGCATATGCGCCAGACCAACTGTCTCGTTGCAAAACAATTCCTTTGCTCGCGCATATGTGCGCCCTGTCCCCCGCTCATTTGCGCGAGACCTACTGTCGCGGCACTTGGAAGTTTCACATGCTCGCGCATATGCGCGCCCTCTCTTCGTGCATATTGCGCGAGGAGTTCCTTTTTGCCTCGGCATTTGCTTCTGGCGCATATGCGCGCCTCGTCTCCGCGCATATGCACGAGACCTACTGGACTCACACATATACGAATCATGTTCCATCTTTTCTCACGTCTTATCTCGGTCTATTCCTTTCATAATCACGTCAATTCATCAATTAAATAATTTCGGATAACAGAACAAAATCTTCGGGCATTACAAATATTTCCGATAATTCTCCCGGTCTCTGTTCCTCGATCGAGCGCGAATGCATCTAGAAACCCTAATGCGTGAACTTTTAAAATAATCGTGAAATGAATCTTATCATGCATAATTATGCATTAAATGCATAAAAAGAAATAAACACATAATTCTTGAAATAAACGTGCATTTAATGCTTTGAAACAATTTAATAAAATACACAAATAAATTTAATAACTTGTGTGCATATGGTTTACGTGGTCCTTCAAAATTTTGGAAAGTTACATCGGGAGTACGATAAAATCTGCCATAACCACATTTTTTACGAACGAAGCACCAAATTCCTTGCAATACTTGATGTAGCCATTTGATCACTAGAAGGAATGTAAACTCTAAAGCCCAAATCCAAATCATTGGGTATATATTTAGTCGCTTGATGAACGTCTCGGATATTAATGAGTGTATTCCCCAATCCAGCAATGCATAGGTAGCTATATCTAATGAATATCCTTAATGCGACAATTATACCAAATCTAATCGAATCGAAAACATAAAAATTTCTATCATTAATTACCCAAAATTCTCGAAAATTATCACACTTGACCCTTAATAAATCTCAAAATACCCAATTTTACAAAAATTATTTTCGAAAATTGTATTTCTAAAACTTAAAGTTTCGAAATTCTTCATAATTTGCCCTTAAGTTTTTGAAAATTGCATCTTGGCCCCAATTACTTCCGAATTCAATCAATCCAGCTCAAAACTTTCGAAATTAACTGCTT